>NC_088402.1:72107057-72112057 GCF_034236695.1 Oncorhynchus nerka | reverse complement strand
CACAACTGAATGGAGGATGAATGAATTAGCCAGGCTGCTAGCCCAGTCACAACTGAATGGAGGATGAATGAATTAGCCAGGCTGCTAGCCCTAACCCAGTCACAACTGAATGGAGGATGACTGAATTAGCCAGGCTGCTAGCCCTAACCCAGTCACAACTGAATGGAGGATGAATGAATTAGCCAGGCTGCTAGCCCTAACCCAGTCACAACTGAATGGAGGATGAATGAATTAGCCAGGCTGTTAACCCAGTCACAACTGAATGGAGGATGAATGAATTAGCCATGCTGCTAGCCCTAACCTAGTCACTACTAAATGGAGGATGAATGAATTAGCCAAGCTGCTAGCCCTAACCCAGTCACAACTGAATGGAGGATGAAAGAATTAGCCAGGCTGTTAACCCAGTCACAACTGAATGGAGGATGAATGAATTAGCCAGGCTGCTAGCCCTAACCCAGTCACAACTGAATGGAGGATGAATGAATTAGCCAGGCTGTTAACCCAGTCACAACTGAATGGAGGATGAATGAATTAGCCATGCTGTTAACCCAGTCACAACTGAATGGAGGATGAATGAATTAGCCAGGCTGCTAGCCCTAACCCAGTCACAACTGAATGGAGGATGAATGAATTAGCCAGGCTGTTAACCCAGTCACAACTGAATGGAGGATGAATGAATTAGCCATGATGTTAACCCAGTCACAACTGAATGGAGGATGAATGAATTAGCCCGGGTGTTAACCCAGTCACAACTGAATGGAGGATGAATGAATTAGCCAGGCTGCTAGCCCTAACCCAGTCACAACTGAATGGAGGATGACTGAATTAGCCAGGCTGCTAGCCCTAACCCAGTCACAACTGAATGGAGGATGACTGAATTAGCCAGGCTGCTAGGCCTAACCCAGTCACAACTGAATGGAGGATGAATGAATTAGCCAGGCTGTTAACCCAGTCACAACTGAATGGAGGATGAATGAATTAGCCAGGCTGCTAGCCATAAACCCAGTCACAACTGAATGGATGATGAATGAATTAGCCAGGCTGTTAACCCAGTCACAACTGAATGGAGGATGAATGAATTAGCCCGGCTGTTAACCCAGTCACAACTGAATGGAGGATGAATGAATTAGCCATGCTGTTAACCCAGTCACAACTGAATGGAGGATGAATGAATTAGCCCGGCTGTTAACCCAGTCACAACTGAATGGAGGATGAATGAATTAGCCAGGCTGCTAGGCCTAACCCAGTTACAACTGAGTGGAGGATGAATGAATTAGCCAGGCTGCTAGCCCTAACCCAGTCACAACTGAATGGAGGTTGACTGAATTAGCCAGGCTGTTAACCCAGTCACAACTGAATGGAGGATGACTGAATTAGCCAGGCTGTTAACCCAGTCACAACTGAATGGAGGATGACTGAATTAGCCAGGCTGCTAGCCCTAACCCAGTCACAACTGAATGGAGGATGAAAGAATTAGCCAGGCTGTTAACCCAGTCACAACTGAATGGAGGATGAATGAATTAGCCAGGCTGGCAGCCCTAACCCAGTCACAACTGAATGGAGGATGAATGAATTATCCAGGCTGCTAGCCCAGCCACAACTGAATGGAGGATGAATGAATTAGCCAGGCTGCTAGCCCTAACCCAGTCACAACTGAATGGAGGATGAATGAATTAGCCAGGCTGCTAGCCCAGTCACAACTGAATGGAGGATGAATGAATTAGCCAGGCTGCTAGCCCTAACCCAGTCACAACTGAATGGAGGATGACTGAATTAGCCAGGCTGCTAGCCCTAACCCAGTCACAACTGAATGGAGGATGAATGAATTAGCCAGGCTGCTAGCCCAGTCACAACTGAATGGAGGATGAATGAATTAGCCAGGCTGCTAGCCCTAACCCAGTCACAACTGAATGGAGGATGAATGAATTAGCCAGGCTGCTAGCCCAGTCACAACTGAATGGAGGATGAATGAATTAGCCAGGCTGCTAGCCCTAACCCAGTCACAACTGAATGGAGGATGACTGAATTAGCCAGGCTGCTAGCCCTAACCCAGTCACAACTGAATGGAGGATGAATGAATTAGCCAGGCTGCTAGCCCTAACCCAGTCACAACTGAATGGAGGATGAATGAATTAGCCAGGCTGTTAACCCAGTCACAACTGAATGGAGGATGAATGAATTAGCCATGCTGCTAGCCCTAACCTAGTCACTACTAAATGGAGGATGAATGAATTAGCCAAGCTGCTAGCCCTAACCCAGTCACAACTGAATGGAGGATGAAAGAATTAGCCAGGCTGTTAACCCAGTCACAAATGAATGGAGGATGAATGAATTAGCCAGGCTGCTAGCCCTAACCCAGTCACAACTGAATGGAGGATGAATGAATTAGCCAGGCTGTTAACCCAGTCACAACTGAATGGAGGATGAATGAATTAGCCATGCTGTTAACCCAGTCACAACTGAATGGAGGATGAATGAATTAGCCAGGCTGCTAGCCCTAACCCAGTCACAACTGAATGGAGGATGAATGAATTAGCCAGGCTGTTAACCCAGTCACAACTGAATGGAGGATGAATGAATTAGCCATGATGTTAACCCAGTCACAACTGAATGGAGGATGAATGAATTAGCCCGGGTGTTAACCCAGTCACAACTGAATGGAGGATGAATGAATTAGCCAGGCTGCTAGCCCTAACCCAGTCACAACTGAATGGAGGATGACTGAATTAGCCAGGCTGCTAGCCCTAACCCAGTCACAACTGAATGGAGGATGACTGAATTAGCCAGGCTGCTAGGCCTAACCCAGTCACAACTGAATGGAGGATGAATGAATTAGCCAGGCTGTTAACCCAGTCACAACTGAATGGAGGATGAATGAATTAGCCAGGCTGCTAGCCATAAACCCAGTCACAACTGAATGGATGATGAATGAATTAGCCAGGCTGTTAACCCAGTCACAACTGAATGGAGGATGAATGAATTAGCCCGGCTGTTAACCCAGTCACAACTGAATGGAGGATGAATGAATTAGCCATGCTGTTAACCCAGTCACAACTGAATGGAGGATGAATGAATTAGCCCGGCTGTTAACCCAGTCACAACTGAATGGAGGATGAATGAATTAGCCAGGCTGCTAGGCCTAACCCAGTTACAACTGAGTGGAGGATGAATGAATTAGCCAGGCTGCTAGCCCTAACCCAGTCACAACTGAATGGAGGTTGACTGAATTAGCCAGGCTGTTAACCCAGTCACAACTGAATGGAGGATGACTGAATTAGCCAGGCTGTTAACCCAGTCACAACTGAATGGAGGATGACTGAATTAGCCAGGCTGCTAGCCCTAACCCAGTCACAACTGAATGGAGGATGACTGAATTAGCCAGGCTGTTAACCCAGTCACAACAGAATGGAGGATGAATGAATTAGCCAGGCTGGCAGCCCTAACCCAGTCACAACTGAATGGAGGATGAATGAATTATCCAGGCTGCTAGCCCAGCCACAACTGAATGGAGGATGAATGAATTAGCCAGGCTGCTAGCCCTAACCCAGTCACAACTGAATGGAGGATGAATGAATTAGCCAGGCTGCTAGCCCAGTCACAACTGAATGGAGGATGAATGAATTAGCCAGGCTGCTAGCCCTAACCCAGTCACAACTGAATGGAGGATGACTGAATTAGCCAGGCTGCTAGCCCTAACCCAGTCACAACTGAATGGAGGATGAATGAATTAGCCAGGCTGCTAGCCCAGTCACAACTGAATGGAGGATGAATGAATTAGCCAGGCTGCTAGCCCTAACCCAGTCACAACTGAATGGACGATGACTGAATTAGCCAGGCTGCTAGCCCTAACCCAGTCACAACTGATTGGAGGATGAATGAATTAGCCAGGCTGCTAGCCCTAACCCAGTCACAACTGAATGGAGGATGAATGAATTAGCCAGGCTGCTAGCCCAGTCACAACTGAATGGAGGATGAATGAATTAGCCAGGCTGCTAGCCCTAACCCAGTCACAACTGAATGGATGATGAATGAATTAGCCAGGCTGTTAACCCAGTCACAACTGAATGGAGGATGAATGAATTAGCCATGATGTTAACCCAGTCACAACTGAATGGAGGATGAATGAATTAGCCCGGGTGTTAACCCAGTCACAACTGAATGGAGGATGAATGAATTAGCCAGGCTGCTAGCCCTAACCCAGTCACAACTGAATGGAGGATGACTGAATTAGCCAGGCTGCTAGGCCTAACCCAGTCACAACTGAATGGAGGATGAATGAATTAGCCAGGCTGTTAACCCAGTCACAACTGAATGGAGGATGAATGAATTAGCCAGGCTGCTAGCCCTAACCCAGTCACAACTGAATGGAGGATGAATGAATTAGCCAGGCTGCTAGCCCAGTCACAACTGAATGGAGGATGAATGAATTAGCCAGGCTGCTAGCCCTAACCCAGTCACAACTGAATGGAGGATGAATGAATTAGCCAGGCTGCTAGCCCAGTCACAACTGAATGGAGGATGAATGAATTAGCCAGGCTGCTAGCCCTAACCCAGTCACAACTGAATGGAGGATGAATGAATTAGCCAGGCTGCTAGCCCAGTCACAACTGAATGGAGGATGAATGAATTAGCCAGGCTGCTAGCCCTAACCCAGTCACAACTGAATGGAGGATGAATGAATTAGCCAGGCTGCTAGCCCAGTCACAACTGAATGGAGGATGAATGAATTAGCCAGGCTGCTAGCCCTAACCCAGTCACAACTGAATGGAGGATGAATGAATTAGCCAGGCTGCTAGCCCTAACCCAGTCACAACTGAATGGAGGATGAATGAATTAGCCAGGCTGCTAGCCCAGTCACAACTGAATGGAGGATGAATGAATTAGCCAGGCTGCTAGCCCTAACCCAGTCACAACTGAATTGAGGATGAATGAATTAGCCAGGCTGCTAGCCCAGTCACAACTGAATGGAGGATGAATGAATTAGCCAGGCTGCTAGCCCT
>NC_088402.1:71879557-72099557 GCF_034236695.1 Oncorhynchus nerka | reverse complement strand
CTACAGTGAAGCATGGTGGTGGCAGCATCATGCTGTAGGGGTGTTTGTCAGCGGCAGGGACTGAGAGACTAGTCAGGATCGAGGGAAAGATGAATGGAGCAAAGTACAGAGAGATCCTTGATTAAAACCTGCTCCAGAGTGACCAGGACCTCAGACTGGGGTGAAGGTTCACCTTCCAACAGGACAACGACCCTAAGCACACAGTCAAGACAACGCAGGAGTGGCTTCGGGACAAGTCTCTGAATGTCCTTGAGTGGCCCAGCCAGAGCCCAGACTTGAACCTGATCGAACATCTCTGGAGAGACCTGAAATAGCTGTGTGGGATCTGTAGAGAAGAATGAGAGAAACTCCCCATATACAGATGTGCCAAGCTTGTAGCATCATATAAAGAAGGATCAAGGCTGTAATCGCTGCCCAAGCTGCCTCAACAAAGTACTGAGTTAAGGGTCTGAATACTTATGTAAATGTGATATAATATCTTTTTTTACATACGTTTTGTCATTATGTGGTATTGTGTGTAGATTGTAGAGGGGGATGATGATGATGTAATCCATTATAGAATAAGGCTGTAACATAACAAAATTTGGAAAAAGTCAAGGGGACTGAATAATTTCCGAATGCAATATTGACTAGACTGTTGTCATTGTTGTATGTAAGTTTTGGTAGAGGCTCTCTGAGAGGACCCTAAACATCAACCTCCTGCTTTACTCAAGACTTGGTAGCTGACATAAACCCTCCTTTGTTCCATCTCCTCCTTATGTCATGTTGTATTTCCCTACACAGCAATGCAAAACTCTGTCTCTCTCTGTTACTCTCTGTTACTCTCTGTTACTCTCTCTCCCTGTGTTACTCTACCTCTGTAACTCTCTCTCTCTCTCTCTTTCTCTCTCTCTCTCTCTCTCTCTCTCTCTCTCTCTGTGTTACTCTCTGTCTCTCTCTCTGTCTCTGTCTCTCTCTCTCTCTCTCTCTCTCTCTCTCTCTATGTAGCTCTCTCTCTCTGTAGCTCTCTCTCTCTGTCTCTCTATATGAAACTCTGTCTGTATGTATCTCTCTCTGTAACTCTCTCTCTCTCTCGCTGTAGCTCTATCTCTCTGTTACTCTCTCCCTCTCTGTTACTCTCTCTCTGTAACTCTCTCTCTCTCTGTAACTCTCTCTCTCGGTATCTCTCTCTCTCTCTCTCTGTAGCTCACTGTCTCTGTAGCTCTCTCTCTCTGTAGCTCACTGTCTCTTTAGCTCTCTCTCTCTGTAACTCTCTCTCTCTCTCTATAGCTCTCTCTCTATAGCTCTCTCTCTCTGTAGCTCTCTCTCTCTCTCTGATGTCTCTCTCTGTTACTCTCTCGCTCTCTCTGTTACTCTCTCTCTCTGTAACTCTCTCTCTGTAGCTCTCTCTCTCTGTAACTCTCTCTCTCTCTCTGTAACTCTAACTCTTTCTCTCTCTCTCTGTAGCTGTCTCTCTATGTAGCTCTCTCTCTCTCTCTGTAACTCTCTCTATCTCTGTGTAGCACTCTCTCTCTCTATCTCTGTAACTCTCTCTCTATGTTGCTCTATCTCTCTGTTACTCTCTCCCTCTCTGTAACTCTCTCTATCTCTCTGTAGCTCTCTCTCTCTGTGTAACTCTCTCTCTCTCTGTAGCTCTCTCTCTCTCTCTTGGTAGCTCTCTCTCTCTCTCTGTAACTCGCTCTCTGTGTAGCTCACTCACTCTGTAGCTCTCTCTCTCTGTAACTCTCTCTCTCTCTCTCTGTAACTCTTTAACTCTTTCTCTCTCTCTCTGTAGCTGTCTCTCTATGTAGCTCTCTCTCTCTCTGATGTCTCTCTCTGTTACTCTCTCACTCTCTCTGTTACTCTCTCTCTGCAACTCTGTGTAACTCTCTCTCTCTCTCTCTGTAGCTCTCTCCATTTCTCTCTGTAGCTCTCTCTCTGTAACGCTCTCTCTCTGTAACTCTCTCTGTGTAACTCTCTCTCTCTGTAGCTCTCTCTATTTCTCTCTGTAGCTCTCTCTCTCTGTAACTTTCTCTCTCTCTCTGTAACTCTTTAACTCTTTCTCTCTCTCTCTGTAGCTGTCTCTCTATGTAGCTCTCTCTGTAACTCTCTCTATCTCTGTGTAGCACTCTCTCTATCTCTGTAACTCTCTCTCTCTGTAACTCTCTCTCTCTCTCTCTCTCTGTAACTATCTCTCTCTCTCTGTAACTCTCTCTCTCTCTCTCTGTAGCCCTCTCTCTCTCTGTAGCTCTCTCTCTCTCTCTGTAGCTCTCTCTCTGTAACTCTCTCTATGTTGCTCTATCTCTCTGTTACTCTCTCCCTCTCTGTAACTCTCTCTCTCTCTCTCTCTGTAGCTCTCTCTCTATCTGTGTAACTCTCTCTCTCTGTAGCTCTCTCTCTCTCTCTTGGTAGCTCTCTCTCTGTGTAGCTCACTCACTCTGTAGCTCTCTCTCTCTCTGTAACTCTCTCTCTCTATATCTCTCTCTCTCTCTGTAGCTCTCTCTCTCTGTAGCTCTCTCTCTCTGTAGCTCTCTCTCTCTAACTCTGTAACTCTTTAACTCTTTCTCTCTCTCTCTGTAGCTGTCTCTCTATGTAGCTCTCTCTCTCTCTGTCTCTCTCTGTTACTCTCTCACTCTCTCTGTTACTCTCTCTCTGTAACTCTCTCTGTGTAACTCTCTCTCTCTCTCTGTAGCTCTCTCCATTTCTCTCTGTAGCTCTCTCTCTCTGTAACTCTCTCTTTCTCTCTCTCTGTAACTCTCTTTCTCTCTCTGTAGCTCTCTCTCTCTCTGTAACTCTCTCCCTCTCTCTCTGTAACTCTCTCTCTCTGTAACTCTCTCCCTCTCTCTCTGTAACTCTCTCTCTCTGTAGCTCTCTCTCTCTGTAGCCCTCTCTCTGTGTAGCTCTCTCTCTCTGTGTAGCTCTCTCTCTCTCTGTAGCGCTCTCTCCTCTCTCTGTAACTCTCTCTCTCTCTGTAGCTCTCTCGCTCTCTCTCTCTGTAGCTCTCTCTCTCTTTAGCGCTCTCTCTCTATATAGCTCTCTCTCTCTCTGTAGCTCTCTCTCTGTAGCTCTCTCTCTGTAACTCTCTCTCTCTCTGTAGCTCTATCTTTCTCTCTCGGTAGCTCTCTCTCTCTCTCTCTCTCGGTAGCTCTCTCTCTCTGTAGCTCTCTCTCTCTCTGTAGCTTTCTCTCTCTCTCTGTAGCTCTCTCTCTCTCTCTGTAACTCTCTCTCCCTCTCTCTGTGTAGCTCTCTCTCTCTGTAGCCCTCTCTCTGTGTAGCTCTCTCTCTCTCTGTAGCGCTCTCTCCTCTCTCTGTAACTCTCTCTCTCTCTGTAGCTCTCTCGCTCTCTCTCTGTAGCTCTCTCTCTCTCTTTAGCGCTCTCTCTCTATATAGCTCTCTCTCTCTGTAACTCTCTCTCTCTCTGTAGCTCTATCTCTCTCTCTCTGTAGCTCTATCTCTCTCTCGGTAGCTCTCTCTCTCTCTGTAGCTCTCTCTCTCTCTCTGTAGCTCTCTCTCGCTCTGTAACTCTCTCTCCTCTCTGTAGCTTTCTCTCTCTCTCTCTGTAGCTCTCTCTCTGTAGCTCTCTCTCTCTCTGTAGCTCTCTCTCTATAGCTCTCTCTCTGTAGCTCTCTCTCTCTCTCTGTAACTCTCTCTCCCTCTCTCTGTGTAGCTCTCTCTCTCTGTAGCCCTCTCTCTCTGTGTAGCTCTCTCTCTCTCTGTAGCGCTCTCTCCTCTCTCTGTAACTCTCTCTCTCTGTAGCTCTCTCGCTCTCTCTCTGTAGCTCTCTCTCTCTCTTTAGCGCTCTCTCTCTATATAGCTCTCTCTCTCTATATAGCTCTCTCTCTCTGTAACGCTCTCTCTGTAGCTCTATCTTTCTCTCTCTGTAGCTCTATCTCTCTCTCTGTAGCTCTCTCTCTCTGTAACTCTCTCTCTCTCTCTCTGTAACTCTTTAACTCTTTCTCTCTCTCTCTGTAGCTGTCTCTCTATGTAGCTCTCTCTCTCTCTGATGTCTCTCTCTGTTACTCTCTCACTCTCTCTGTTACTCTCTCTCTGCAACTCTGTGTAACTCTCTCTCTCTCTCTCTCTGTAGCTCTCTCCATTTCTCTCTGTAGCTCTCTCTCTGTAACGCTCTCTCTCTGTAACTCTCTCTGTGTAACTCTCTCTCTCTGTAGCTCTCTCTATTTCTCTCTGTAGCTCTCTCTCTCTGTAACTTTCTCTCTCTCTCTGTAACTCTTTAACTCTTTCTCTCTCTCTCTGTAGCTGTCTCTCTATGTAGCTCTCTGTAACTCTCTCTATCTCTGTGTAGCACTCTCTCTATCTCTGTAACTCTCTCTCTCTGTAACTCTCTCTCTCTCTCTCTGTAACTATCTCTCTCTCTCTGTAACTCTCTCTCTCTCTCTCTGTAGCCCTCTCTCTCTCTGTAGCTCTCTCTCTCTCTGTAGCTCTCTCTCTGTAACTCTCTCTATGTTGCTCTATCTCTCTGTTACTCTCTCCCTCTCTGTAACTCTCTCTCTCTCTCTCTCTGTAGCTCTCTCTCTATCTGTGTAACTCTCTCTCTCTGTAGCTCTCTCTCTCTCTCTTGGTAGCTCTCTCTCTGTGTAGCTCACTCACTCTGTAGCTCTCTCTCTCTGTAACTCTCTCTCTCTATATATCTCTCTCTCTCTCTGTAGCTCTCTCTCTCTGTAGCTCTCTCTCTCTGTAGCTCTCTCTCTCTGTAACTCTTTAACTCTTTCTCTCTCTCTCTGTAGCTGTCTCTCTATGTAGCTCTCTCTCTCTCTGTCTCTCTCTGTTACTCTCTCACTCTCTCTGTTACTCTCTCTCTGTAACTCTCTCTGTGTAACTCTCTCTCTCTCTCTGTAGCTCTCTCCATTTCTCTCTGTAGCTCTCTCTCTCTGTAACTCTCTCTTTCTCTCTCTGTAACTCTCTTTCTCTCTCTGTAGCTCTCTCTCTCTCTGTAACTCTCTCCCTCTCTCTCTGTAACTCTCTCTCTCTCTGTAACTCTCTCCCTCTCTCTCTGTAACTCTCTCTCTCTGTAGCTCTCTCTCTCTGTAGCCTCTCTCTCTGTGTAGCTCTCTCTCTCTGTGTAGCTCTCTCTCTCTCTCTGTAGCTCTCTCCTCTCTCTGTAACTCTCTCTCTCTCTGTAGCTCTCTCGCTCTCTCTCTCTGTAGCTCTCTCTCTCTCTTTAGCGCTCTCTCTCTATATAGCTCTCTCTCTCTCTCTCTGTAGCTCTCTCTCTGTAACTCTCTCTCTCTCTGTAGCTCTATCTTTCTCTCTCGGTAGCTCTCTCTCTCTCTCTCTCTCGGTAGCTCTCTCTCTCTGTAGCTCTCTCTCTCTCTGTAGCTTTCTCTCTCTCTCTGTAGCTCTCTCTCTCTCTCTGTAACTCTCTCTCCCTCTCTCTGTGTAGCTCTCTCTCTCTGTAGCCCTCTCTCTCTGTGTAGCTCTCTCTCTCTCTCTGTAGCGCTCTCTCCTCTCTCTGTAACTCTCTCTCTCTCTGTAGCTCTCTCGCTCTCTCTCTGTAGCTCTCTCTCTCTCTTTAGCGCTCTCTCTCTATATAGCTCTCTCTCTCTGTAACTCTCTCTCTCTCTGTAGCTCTATCTCTCTCTCTCTGTAGCTCTCTCTCTCTCTCGGTAGCTCTCTCTCTCTCTGTAGCTCTCTCTCTCTCTGTAGCTCTCTCTCGCTCTGTAACTCTCTCTCCTCTCTGTAGCTTTCTCTCTCTCTCTCTGTAGCTCTCTCTCTGTAGCTCTCTCTCTCTCTGTAGCTCTCTCTCTATAGCTCTCTCTCTGTAGCTCTCTCTCTCTCTCTGTAACTCTCTCTCCCTCTCTCTGTGTAGCTCTCTCTCTCTGTAGCCCTCTCTCTCTGTGTAGCTCTCTCTCTCTCTGTAGCGCTCTCTCCTCTCTCTGTAACTCTCTCTCTCTCTGTAGCTCTCTCGCTCTCTCTCTGTAGCTCTCTCTCTCTCTTTAGCGCTCTCTCTCTATATAGCTCTCTCTCTCTATATAGCTCTCTCTCTCTGTAACGCTCTCTCTGTAGCTCTATCTTTCTCTCTCTGTAGCTCTATCTCTCTCTGTAGCTCTCTCTCTCTGTAACTCTCTCTCTCTCTCTCTGTAACTCTTTAACTCTTTCTCTCTCTCTCTGTAGCTGTCTCTCTATGTAGCTCTCTCTCTCTCTGATGTCTCTCTCTGTTACTCTCTCACTCTCTCTGTTACTCTCTCTCTGCAACTCTGTGTAACTCTCTCTCTCTCTCTCTCTGTAGCTCTCTCCATTTCTCTCTGTAGCTCTCTCTCTGTAACGCTCTCTCTCTGTAACTCTGTGTAACTCTCTCTCTGTAGCTCTCTCTATTTCTCTCTGTAGCTCTCTCTCTCTGTAACTTTCTCTCTCTCTCTGTAACTCTTTAACTCTTTCTCTCTCTCTCTGTAGCTGTCTCTCTATGTAGCTCTCTCTGTAACTCTCTCTATCTCTGTGTAGCACTCTCTCTATCTCTGTACTCTCTCTCTCTGTAACTCTCTCTCTCTCTCTCTCTCTGTAACTATCTCTCTCTCTCTGTAACTCTCTCTCTCTCTCTCTGTAGCCCTCTCTCTCTCTGTAGCTCTCTCTCTCTCTCTGTAGCTCTCTCTCTGTAACTCTCTATGTTGCTCTATCTCTCTGTTACTCTCTCCCTCTCTGTAACTCTCTCTCTCTCTCTCTCTGTAGCTCTCTCTCTATCTGTGTAACTCTCTCTCTCTGTAGCTCTCTCTCTCTCTTGGTAGCTCTCTCTCTGTGTAGCTCACTCACTCTGTAGCTCTCTCTCTCTCTGTAACTCTCTCTCTCTATATCTCTCTCTCTCTCTGTAGCTCTCTCTCTCTGTAGCTCTCTCTCTCTGTAGCTCTCTCTCTCTGTAACTCTTTAACTCTTTCTCTCTCTCTCTGTAGCTGTCTCTCTATGTAGCTCTCTCTCTCTCTGTCTCTCTCTGTTACTCTCTCACTCTCTCTGTTACTCTCTCTCTGTAACTCTCTCTGTGTAACTCTCTCTCTCTCTGTAGCTCTCTCCATTTCTCTCTGTAGCTCTCTCTCTCTGTAACTCTCTCTTTCTCTCTCTCTGTAACTCTCTCTTCTCTCTCTGTAGCTCTCTCTCTCTGTAACTCTCTCTCTCTCTCTGTAATCTCTCTCTCTCTCTGTAACTCTCTCCCTCTCTCTCTGTAACTCTCTCTCTCTGTAGCTCTCTCTCTGTAGCCCTCTCTCTGTGTAGCTCTCTCTCTCTCTCTGTAGCTCTCTCTCTCTCTGTAGCTCTCTCTCTCTCTCTGTAACTCTCTCTCTCTCTGTAGCTCTCTCGCTCTCTCTCTCTGTAGCTCTCTCTCTCTCTTTAGCGCTCTCTCTCTATATAGCTCTCTCTCTCTCTCTCTGTAGCTCTCTCTCTCTGTAACTCTCTCTCTCTCTGTAGCTCTATCTTTCTCTCTCGGTAGCTCTCTCTCTCTCTCTCGGTAGCTCTCTCTCTGTAGCTCTCTCTCTCTCTGTAGCTTTCTCTCTCTCTGTAGCTCTCTCTCTCTGTAACTCTCTCTCTCTCTCTGTGTAGCTCTCTCCTCTGTAGCCTCTCTCTCTGTAGCTCTCTCCTCTCTCTGTAACTCTCTCTCTCTCTGTAGCTCTCTCGCTCTCTCTCTGTAGCTCTCTCTCTCTCTTTAGCGCTCTCTCTATATAGCTCTCTCTCTCTGTAACTCTCTCTCTGTAGCTCTATCTCTCTCTCTGTAGCTCTATCTCTCTCTCGGTAGCTCTCTCTCTCTGTAGCTCTCTCTCTCTCTCTGTAGCTCTCTCTCGCTCTGTAACTCTCTCTCCTCTCTGGAGCTCTCTCTCTCTGTAGCTCTCTCTCTGTAGCTCTCTCTCTCTGTAGCTCTCTCTCTATAGCTCTCTCTCTGTAGCTCTCTCTCTCTGTAACTCTCTCTCCCTCTCTCTGTGTAGCTCTCTCTCTCTGTAGCCCTCTCTCTCTGTGTAGCTCTCTCTCTCTCTGTAGCGCTCTCTCCTCTCTCTGTAACTCTCTCTCTCTCTGTAGCTCTCTCGCTCTCTCTCTGTAGCTCTCTCTCTCTCTTTAGCGCTCTCTCTCTATATAGCTCTCTCTCTCTATATAGCTCTCTCTCTCTGTAACGCTCTCTCTGTAGCTCTATCTTTCTCTCTCTGTAGCTCTATCTCTCTCTCTGTAGCTCTCTCTCTCTGTAACTCTCTCTCTCTCTCTCTGTAACTCTTTAACTCTTTCTCTCTCTCTCTGTAGCTGTCTCTCTATGTAGCTCTCTCTCTCTCTGATGTCTCTCTCTGTTACTCTCTCACTCTCTCTGTTACTCTCTCTCTGCAACTCTGTGTAACTCTCTCTCTCTCTCTCTGTAGCTCTCTCCATTTCTCTCTGTAGCTCTCTCTCTGTAACGCTCTCTCTCTGTAACTCTCTCTGTGTAACTCTCTCTCTCTGTAGCTCTCTCTATTTCTCTCTGTAGCTCTCTCTCTCTGTAACTTTCTCTCTCTCTCTGTAACTCTTTAACTCTTTCTCTCTCTCTCTGTAGCTGTCTCTCTATGTAGCTCTCTCTGTAACTCTCTCTATCTCTGTGTAGCACTCTCTCTATCTCTGTAACTCTCTCTCTCTGTAGCTCTCTCTCTCTCTCTCTCTCTCTGTAACTATCTCTCTCTCTCTGTAACTCTCTCTCTCTCTCTCTCTCTGTAGCCCTCTCTCTCTCTGTAGCTCTCTCTCTCTCTCTGTAGCTCTCTCTCTGTAACTCTCTCTATGTTGCTCTATCTCTCTGTTACTCTCTCCCTCTCTGTAACTCTCTCTCTCTCTCTCTCTGTAGCTCTCTCTCTATCTGTGTAACTCTCTCTCTCTCTGTAGCTCTCTCTCTCTCTCTTGGTAGCTCTCTCTCTGTGTAGCTCACTCACTCTGTAGCTCTCTCTCTCTCTGTAACTCTCTCTCTCTATATATCTCTCTCTCTCTCTGTAGCTCTCTCTCTCTGTAGCTCTCTCTCTCTGTAGCTCTCTCTCTCTGTAACTCTTTAACTCTTTCTCTCTCTCTCTGTAGCTGTCTCTCTATGTAGCTCTCTCTCTCTCTGTCTCTCTCTGTTACTCTCTCACTCTCTCTGTTACTCTCTCTGTAACTCTCTCTGTGTAACTCTCTCTCTCTCTCTGTAGCTCTCTCCATTTCTCTCTGTAGCTCTCTCTCTCTGTAACTCTCTCTTTCTCTCTCTCTGTAACTCTTTCTCTCTCTGTAGCTCTCTCTCTCTCTGTAACTCTCTCTCCTCTCTCTCTGTAACTCTCTCTCTCTCTGTAACTCTCTCCCTCTCTCTCTGTAACTCTCTCTCTCTGTAGCTCTCTCTCTCTGTAGCCCTCTCTCTCTGTGTAGCTCTCTCTCTGTGTAGCTCTCTCTCTCTCTGTAGCGCTCTCTCCTCTCTCTGTAACTCTCTCTCTCTCTGTAGCTCTCTCGCTCTCTCTCTCTGTAGCTCTCTCTCTCTCTTTAGCGCTCTCTCTCTATATAGCTCTCTCTCTCTCTCTCTGTAGCTCTCTCTCTCTGTAACTCTCTCTCTCTCTGTAGCTCTATCTTTCTCTCTCGGTAGCTCTCTCTCTCTCTCTCTCTCGGTAGCTCTCTCTCTCTGTAGCTCTCTCTCTCTCTGTAGCTTTCTCTCTCTCTCTGTAGCTCTCTCTCTCTCTCTGTAACTCTCTCTCCCTCTCTCTGTGTAGCTCTCTCTCTCTGTAGCCCTCTCTCTCTGTAGCGCTCTCTCCTCTCTCTGTAACTCTCTCTCTCTCTGTAGCTCTCTCGCTCTCTCTCTGTAGCTCTCTCTCTCTCTTTAGCGCTCTCTCTCTATATAGCTCTCTCTCTCTGTAACTCTCTCTCTCTCTGTAGCTCTATCTCTCTCTCTCTGTAGCTCTATCTCTCTCTCGGTAGCTCTCTCTCTCTCTGTAGCTCTCTCTCTCTCTCTGTAGCTCTCTCTCGCTCTGTAACTCTCTCTCCTCTCTGTAGCTTTCTCTCTCTCTCTCTGTAGCTCTCTCTCTGTAGCTCTCTCTCTCTCTGTAGCTCTCTCTCTATAGCTCTCTCTCTGTAGCTCTCTCTCTCTCTCTGTAACTCTCTCTCCCTCTCTCTGTGTAGCTCTCTCTCTCTGTAGCCCTCTCTCTCTGTGTAGCTCTCTCTCTCTCTGTAGCGCTCTCTCCTCTCTCTGTAACTCTCTCTCTCTCTGTAGCTCTCTCGCTCTCTCTCTGTAGCTCTCTCTCTCTCTTTAGCGCTCTCTCTCTATATAGCTCTCTCTCTCTATATAGCTCTCTCTCTCTGTAACGCTCTCTCTGTAGCTCTATCTTTCTCTCTCTGTAGCTCTATCTCTCTCTCTGTAGCTCTCTCTCTCTGTAACTCTCTCTCTCTCTCTCTGTAACTCTTTAACTCTTTCTCTCTCTCTCTGTAGCTGTCTCTCTATGTAGCTCTCTCTCTCTCTGATGTCTCTCTCTGTTACTCTCTCACTCTCTCTGTTACTCTCTCTCTGCAACTCTGTGTAACTCTCTCTCTCTCTCTCTGTAGCTCTCTCCATTTCTCTCTGTAGCTCTCTCTCTGTAACGCTCTCTCTCTGTAACTCTCTCTGTGTAACTCTCTCTCTCTGTAGCTCTCTCTATTTCTCTCTGTAGCTCTCTCTCTCTGTAACTTTCTCTCTCTCTCTGTAACTCTTTAACTCTTTCTCTCTCTCTCTCTGTAGCTGTCTCTCTATGTAGCTCTCTCTGTAACTCTCTCTATCTCTGTGTAGCACTCTCTCTATCTCTGTAACTCTCTCTCTCTGTAACTCTCTCTCTCTCTCTCTCTCTGTAACTATCTCTCTCTCTCTGTAACTCTCTCTCTCTCTCTCTGTAGCCCTCTCTCTCTCTGTAGCTCTCTCTCTCTCTCTGTAGCTCTCTCTCTGTAACTCTCTCTATGTTGCTCTATCTCTCTGTTACTCTCTCCCTCTCTGTAACTCTCTCTCTCTCTCTCTCTGTAGCTCTCTCTCTATCTGTGTAACTCTCTCTCTCTGTAGCTCTCTCTCTCTCTCTTGGTAGCTCTCTCTCTGTGTAGCTCACTCACTCTGTAGCTCTCTCTCTCTCTGTAACTCTCTCTCTCTATATATCTCTCTCTCTCTCTGTAGCTCTCTCTCTCTGTAGCTCTCTCTCTCTGTAGCTCTCTCTCTCTGTAACTCTTTAACTCTTTCTCTCTCTCTCTGTAGCTGTCTCTCTATGTAGCTCTCTCTCTCTCTGTCTCTCTCTGTTACTCTCTCACTCTCTCTGTTACTCTCTCTCTGTAACTCTCTCTGTGTAACTCTCTCTCTCTCTCTGTAGCTCTCTCCATTTCTCTCTGTAGCTCTCTCTCTCTGTAACTCTCTCTTTCTCTCTCTCTGTAACTCTCTTTCTCTCTCTGTAGCTCTCTCTCTCTCTGTAACTCTCTCCCTCTCTCTCTGTAACTCTCTCTCTCTCTGTAACTCTCTCCCTCTCTCTCTGTAACTCTCTCTCTCTGTAGCTCTCTCTCTCTGTAGCCCTCTCTCTCTGTGTAGCTCTCTCTCTCTGTGTAGCTCTCTCTCTCTCTGTAGCGCTCTCTCCTCTCTCTGTAACTCTCTCTCTCTCTGTAGCTCTCTCGCTCTCTCTCTCTGTAGCTCTCTCTCTCTCTTTAGCGCTCTCTCTCTATATAGCTCTCTCTCTCTCTCTCTGTAGCTCTCTCTCTCTGTAACTCTCTCTCTCTCTGTAGCTCTATCTTTCTCTCTCGGTAGCTCTCTCTCTCTCTCTCTCTCGGTAGCTCTCTCTCTCTGTAGCTCTCTCTCTCTCTGTAGCTTTCTCTCTCTCTCTGTAGCTCTCTCTCTCTCTCTGTAACTCTCTCTCCCTCTCTCTGTGTAGCTCTCTCTCTCTGTAGCCCTCTCTCTCTGTGTAGCTCTCTCTCTCTCTCTGTAGCGCTCTCTCCTCTCTCTGTAACTCTCTCTCTCTCTGTAGCTCTCTCGCTCTCTCTCTGTAGCTCTCTCTCTCTCTTTAGCGCTCTCTCTCTATATAGCTCTCTCTCTCTGTAACTCTCTCTCTCTCTGTAGCTCTATCTCTCTCTCTCTGTAGCTCTATCTCTCTCTCGGTAGCTCTCTCTCTCTGTAGCTCTCTCTCTCTCTCTGTAGCTCTCTCTCGCTCTGTAACTCTCTCTCCTCTCTGTAGCTTTCTCTCTCTCTCTCTGTAGCTCTCTCTCTGTAGCTCTCTCTCTCTCTGTAGCTCTCTCTCTATAGCTCTCTCTCTGTAGCTCTCTCTCTCTCTCTGTAACTCTCTCTCCCTCTCTCTGTGTAGCTCTCTCTCTCTGTAGCCCTCTCTCTCTGTGTAGCTCTCTCTCTCTCTGTAGCGCTCTCTCCTCTCTCTGTAACTCTCTCTCTCTCTGTAGCTCTCTCGCTCTCTCTCTGTAGCTCTCTCTCTCTCTTTAGCGCTCTCTCTCTATATAGCTCTCTCTCTCTATATAGCTCTCTCTCTCTGTAACGCTCTCTCTGTAGCTCTATCTTTCTCTCTCTGTAGCTCTATCTCTCTCTCTGTAGCTCTCTCTCTCTCTCTGTAGCTCTCTCTCTCTCTTTAGCTCTGTAACTCTCTCTCCTCTCTGTAGCTCTCTCTCTCTGTAGCTTTCTCTCTCTCTGTGTAGCTCTCTCTCTCTCTCTGTAGCGCTCTCTCCTCTCTCTGTAACTCTCTCTCTCTCTGTAGCTCTCTCGCTCTCTCTCTGTAGCTCTCTCTCTCTTTAGCGCTCTCTCTCTATATAGCTCTCTCTCTGTAACTCTCTCTCTCTCTGTAGCTCTATCTCTCTCTCTCTGTAGCTCTATCTCTCTCTCGGTAGCTCTCTCTCTCTCTCTGTAGCTCTCTCTCTCTCTGTAGCTCTCTCTCACTCTGTAACTCTCTCTCCTCTCTGTAGCTTTCTCTCTCTCTCTCTGTAGCTCTCTCTCTGTAGCTCTCTCTCTATAGCTCTCTCTCTGTAGCTCTCTCTCTCTCTCTGTAACTCTCTCTCCCTCTCTCTGTGTAGCCCTCTCTCTCTGTGTAGCTCTCTCTCTCTCTGTAGCGCTCTCTCCTCTCTCTGTAACTCTCTCTCTCTCTGTAGCTCTCTCGCTCTCTCTCTGTAGCTCTCTCTCTCTCTTTAGAGCTCTCTCTCTATATAGCTCTCTCTCTATATATAGCTCTCTCTCTCTGTAGCTCTATCTTTCTCTCTCTGTCTCTCTCTCTCTCTCTCGGTAGCTCTCTCTTTCTGTAGCTCTCTCTCTCTGTAGCTCTGTAACTCTCTCTCCTCTCTGTAGCTCTCTCTCTCTGTAGCTTTCTCTCTCTCTCTGTAGCTCTCTCTCTCTGTAGCTTTCTCTCTCTATCTGTAGCTCTCTCTCTGTAGCTCTCTCTCTCTCTCTGTAACTCTCTCTCCCTCTCTCTGTGTAGCTCTCTCTCTCTGTAGCCCTCTCTCTCTGTGTAGCTCTCTCTCTCTCTGTAGCGCTCTCTCCTCTCTCTGTAACTCTCTCTCTCTCTGTAGCTCTCTCGCTCTCTCTCTGTAGCTCTCTCTCTCTCTTTAGCGCTCTCTCTCTATATAGCGCTCTCTCTCTGTAGCTCTCTCTCTCTCTTTAGCGCTCTCTCTCTATATAGCTCTCTCTCTCTGTAACTCTCTCTCTCTCTGTAGCTCTATCTTTCTCTCTCTGTAGCTCTCTCTCTCTCTCGGTAGCTCTCTCTCTCTCTGTAGCTCTCTCTCTCTCTGTAGCTCTCTCTCGCTCTGTAACTCTCTCTCCTCTCTGTAGCTTTCTCTCTCTCTCTCTGTAGCTCTCTCTCTCTCTGTAGCTCTCTCTCTCTGTAGCTCTCTCTCTATAGCTCTCTCTCTGTAGCTATCTCTCTCTCTCTGTAACTCTCTCTCCCTCTCTCTGTGTAGCTCTCTCTCTCTGTAGCCCTCTCTCTCTGTGTAGCTCTCTCTCTCTCTCTGTAGCGCTCTCTCCTCTCTCTGTAACTCTCTCTCTCTCTGTAGCTCTCTCTCTCTCTGTAGCTCTCTCGCTCTCTCTCTGTAGCTCTCTCTCTCTTTAGCGCTCCCTCTCTATATAGCTCTCTCTCTCTGTAGCTCTATCTTTCTCTCTCTGTAGCTCTCTCTCTCTCTCGGTAGCTCTCTCTCTCTGTAGCTCTCTCTCTCTCTGTAGCTCTCTCTCTCGCTCTGTAACTCTCTCTCCTCTCTGTAGCTCTCTCTCTCTCTGTAGCTTTCTCTCTCTCTGTAGCTCTCTCTCTCTCTCTCTGTAGCTCTCTCTCTCTCTCTGTAGCTCTCTCTATAGCTCTCTCTCTCTGTAGCTCTCTCTCTTTCTCTGTAACTCTCTCTCCCTCTCTCTCTCTCTCTGTAGCTCTCTCTCTCTCTCTGTAGCTCTCTCTCTCTCTCTCTCTGTAACTCTCTCTCTCTCCCTCTCTCTGGCTGACTGTGTGTAGGGAGGCTAATAAACCAGCCTTCTATCTCCATCTTCCTACTCCTTCTCATTGTCCTCGTCCTCTTCCCTTTTCTAACAGACTCTATTCCACTACCTGATCTCCTTGCTGGCTTAGTGGTAAGTGCCATGGGAAATGGACCAGTGGCTGTGTGTGTGTGTCCAGAGTGACATACAGTCCCATGTGTAGGTATAAGTCCACACTAAGAGGGTATGTAGATGTTATGTATTACGGTACATGAACATTGCCCTCCCCTGGGTTGACCTCTAGGTTGCCTGTCCGGAATGCTAAAACGCCCAGAGCCTAAAGGAGTAATGAGTATTTGTTTGCATTATCACACCAGAGCCCAAGGCTATCAACCATGAGTGGAAGCCTCATTCCATTAAACGGGGGTAATGGATTAAGGCAATCAGTGTGGCATCATGGTTGTATCCAAAATGGCATCCTATTCCCTATATAGTGCACTACTTTAGGGCTCTGTCAAAAGTAGTGCTCTAAATAGGGAATGAAGTGCCATTTGGAATGGAACCTCTGTGGTTAAAATGCAGTGGGTTAGGGTCAACTCTGAGCTGTCATTCACTGGCAGGTGGAAAGGTCAAAGTAGAGGACTTACTGGTCCCTAACTGGTTATAGTGCTTAGTCAGCCCCAAATGCAAGTGCCAACACAATACCTATACCCTACTTCTTGTATAAGGAGACACCTCTGATCCCTCAGTCTATCTAGTGCGCCCGCAGAGGAACTCATTCATTTGACTGGAAGAGAATGAAATTGTCACAGAGTGATGTGACTTCAGATTTGATATGCAAAGAGCTCAGGTCCCCCCGGACATGTACGTCTGGTATTTGAAGTGCTTTCCACGACATTGCCTAAATTAGCTGAGCTCCCAGTCCCAACATAAGGCATGAAGCCTCGCCCTCCGTAGATACAGTATAAGGCATACATTAAGTCAGTTCAGGAGTCTGCTCACTGCTTAATAAACATAAAGTGCATTGTTTGAGTCTGTGTGACCGACCATGAACCTTCCCTCTGAGAGCTGAGGGAAGGATAAACATGAACCTTCCCTCTGAGAGCTGAGGGAAGGATAAACGTGAACCTTCCCTCTGAGAGCTGAGGGAAGGATAAACGTGTCACTGTGTGGAAAAGAACAGGGGAGAGAGAATCTCTTCTGAGTGAATGAGACTAGAGCCAGCAGCCAAACACACACACCCAATGACATCACAGGCCCAGGACAGCACAGCCTCCCGCCTCTGTTCTGTTGCGGTGGCGATGCCAGGCAGGGCGGCCATGTTATTGCCTAATTGTAAGAAAAAACACAAACCTGTAATGCTGCACAGACTCAACATCCCCCTCCCACAACCCCAACATGATCTATACTGTAGGTACTCTATAGTTCAAATAGATCTTGTGTGAGCAGGGAGGGGCTGGGAGAGACTGTAATCATAGCAAGTCCTACAGGGAGAGGAGGAGAGGAGGGTGAGAGGGAGGGAGGAGGGAGAAGTGGAGTGAAAGGGAGAGAGAGAGAATGGAGAGATGAAGAGAGAGAGAGAGAGAGAGAGAGAGAGAGAGAGAGAGAGAGAGAGAGAAAGGAGAGAGAGAGAGAGGAAGAAAGGAGAGAGGGAGAAAAAGAGAGAGAGAGAGAAAGGAGAGAGAGAGAAAGGAGAGAGAAGAGGAAAGAGAGAGAAGAGGAAAGAGAGAGGAGGGAGAAAGAGAAGAAGGGAAGGAAGAAGATACATGAAGAAAGGGAGAGTGAAAGAGAGAGGAGGAAACAGAGAGAGACGTACAGTAGAGGAAGAGGAAGGGAGGCTCAGCTTATAGAATCAGGAAGGGGGAGGGTGAAGAACATGATTGAGGAAGCAAGGGAGATGAAGGATAAAGGACACATATAGAAGCAGAAAGAGTGTACGTTGGGGAGACAGAGTGAGAAAGGCGAGCAGGAGAGTTGATTACCAAGGAAACAGCAAGAAAATCACTAGCACGGAGAGCTAGGGAGGGAGAGCTAGGGAGGGAGAGAGTGTAGAGAGCTGGAGGAGGAAAAGAAGAAGAAGTTATGGAGGAAGAGAGAAGAGGGAGAGAAGAAGAGAGGCTAGGATGAATGCTAACAGCGAGCCCAAACCCAGTGCTGAGGCTTTATCCTTCACAGGCGGAGGAGCAACAATCGCAAACACATTTTCTCTTGCCCTGGCCCTGGGAGAGATAAAAAAGCAATTTGTATTCTATTCCTATTCAGCGCCGCTTGGCCTGTTTCTCTGCCTGCATATTTGTAAACACAGCTTCGTCAGAGAAGCTTAATCTTCCCTACACAAATGCAGCAGGCTATAGGGCCGAGGGGCAGGGGGGGGGGGGGGGGTCCGGGGCACAAGGGGCAGGGGGGGCATCCTACATTAGAACTAATGTCCCTCTGTGCTACTGGGGGATGCTTCTGTAAGTTGTACCCTGAAGGTCCCCCTCCCTGCTTACACTCCTGGCTACACGTTACGGCTAGTAGGGCCAGGGGCCAAACCACTGACTTGTAGGGAGAGGCCGTAATAAGAGAACAAACATCAGTCTACATCATCAGTGTGTTGGTGAGGCCAGATGGAGGGAGTTGGGCCTCTGATTCCTTAACTGTCACACAGTATTTAGTGCTTATGCTGCACATTTGTCCCACTACCATGTACATTGGAGTCATGCACTTTCAAGTTCGCATACACAATTACTGGGTAATGCCATACATGTCAAATCATGCAGTCATGTGGAAGGTTCACTCAAACATATTCATGTGAAGTCATACATTCAGAGAGAGAGAGAGAGAGAGAGAGAGAGAGAGAGAGAGAGAGAGAACGAGCCTGGAACTTGCGATCGTCTGAATGCACATTGGCTTACAGAGGCGTGAAATTAGGCAGAGCGACACCTGCCAATACACATTGCACTAAAGCGCTTTGGGTTCCACTCCTCTCTTCAAGCTCTGCTCTCTCTCCTTATCTCGCCTTCTCTCTCTCTCCCTTTAACCTTCTCTCCCTCTCTTTCCCCATGTCCTACTATCTGACATCTCTTCATTACAACTCTCGTCAAGGCTCCATTAATGACTGATAGCTGCCCTGCTCCGCCTGGCTCAGCCGGCCTGCATGTCATGCCAAAGGCCACAGGGAGGATGGCGCTCCACTTCTGAGGACCCACGCCTGCCTGCCTGGTGACAACCTTTATCAGCCCCTGCACTACTCTCTCGCCCCCTCACCCGTCCGCCCCCTCTGCCCCTGCAGGACTAAACCCCCCCAGTATGGACAGGCAGGCTCAGCGAGGGATTAGCAGGATGGGAGGAAAGCAACAACAACATGTCAACATTCATACAGGTGCTATAGAAACAGACTGTCTATCCTCTTCCCTTCAACACGGCAGACTTGTATATGTTGACAATCTACCAACTGACTTATGAGTATTAGACTGTTCCTATTAAACCTTTATCTTTGTTTGTCTGACTATCCATCTGGCATGGGCCTTACCAGCCTGCAGTTCTGGCCTTACCAGCCTGCAGTTCTGGTCTTACCAGCCTGCAGTTCTGGTCTTACCAGCCTGCAGTTCTGGTCTTACCAGCCTGCAGTTCTGGTCTTACCAGCCTGCAGTTCTGGACTTACCAGCCTGCAGTTCTGGCCTTACCAGCCTAGAGTTCTGGACTTACCAGCCTGCAGTTCTGGACTTACCAGCCTGCAGTTCTGGACTTACCAGCCTGCAGTTCTGGACTTACCAGCCTGCAGTTCTGGACTTACCAGCCTAGAGTTCTGGACTTACCAGCCTAGAGTTCTGGACTACTAATTGGGAGACAACCTTCTGAATTAGCAGTGAATTGTGGAGACGCTAAAGTTGTCGATTCAGTCAGACGGATAGATAGATAGATAGATAGATAGATAGAAGCAGATGGACCCACAGACACACAGCAGGCAGCTGTAGAGACATATTGCTATTGAGAAAGGCCGCCGTAGGCAGACCTGGCTTTCAAGAAAAAAACAGGGACACTGTGCCTGTGTGCACACTGCCCACAAAATGAGGTGGAAACTGAGATGCACCTCTTAACCTCCTGCCAAATATATAACCATATTAGAAACACATATTTTTCTTAGATTACACAGACCCACAAAGAATTCAAAAACAAATCCAATTTTGAAAAACTCACATATCCATTGGGTGAATTTTTTATTTTACTAGGCAGGTCAGTTAAGAACAAATTCTTATTTTCAATGCAGCCTAGGAACAATGGGTTAACTGCCTTTTTCAGGGGAAGAACAACATATTTCTTTATTTACCTTGTCAGCTTGGGGATTTGATCTTGCAACCTTTTGGTTACTGGTCCAACACTCTAACCACTAGGCTACCTGCCGCCCCAAATACCACAGTGTGCCATCACAGCAGCAAGATTTGTGACCTGTTAGTGAATTAGTGAAGAACAAACACCATTGTAAAACAACCCATATTTATGTTGATTTATTTTCCCTTTTGCACATCATTTAAACACTGTACAGAGCCATAACATGACATTTGAAATGTGTCTATTCCTTTGAAACTTGTGACTGTAATGTTTGCTGTTCATTTTTGATTGTTTATTTCACTTTTGTTTATTATCTATTTCACTCACTTGTTTCCCATGACAATAAAGCCCTTTGAATCGAATTGACAGAGAGAAAGAGAGAGAGAAAGAAAGAGAGAGCCCGGGGAGTGAGCGAGAGAGCCCAGGGAGAGCGAGAGCCAAAGGAGAGAAAAAGGGACAGAGCGAGAGAGCCCAGGGAGAGAGAGCCCAGGGAGAGAGAGCCCAGGGAGAGACAGAGCCCAGGGAGAGAGAGAGCCCAGGGAGAGAGAGAGCCCAGGGAGAGAGAGAGAGCCCAGGGAGAGAGAGAGCCCAGGGAGAGAGAGAGAGCCCAGAGAGAGAGAGAGAGACCAGGGAGAGAGAGCCCAGGGAGAGACAGAGCCCAGGGAGAGACAGAGAGAGCCCAGGGAGAGACAGAGAGAGCCCAGGGAGAGAGAGAGAGAGCCCAGGGAGAGAGAGAGAGAGCCCAGGGAGAGAGAGAGAGAGCCCAGGGAGAGAGAGAGAGGGCCCAGAGAGAGAGAGGGCCCAGAGAGAGAGAGAGAGACCAGGGAGAGAGAGAGCCCAGGGAGAGAGAGAGCCCAGGGAGAGAGGGAGCCCAGGGAGAGAGAGCCCAAGGAGAGAGATCCCAGGGAGAGAGAGCCCAGGGAGAGACAGAGCCCAGGGAGAGACAGAGCCCAGGGAGAGACAGAGCCCAGGGAGAGACAGAGCCCAGGGAGAGACAGAGCCCAGGCAGAGAGAGAGAGCCCAGGGAGAGAGAGAGCCCAGGGAGAGAGAGAGCCCAGGGAGAGAGAGAGCCCAGGGAGAGAAAGCCCAGGGAGAGAGAGCCCAGGGAGAGACAGAGCCCAGGGAGAGAGAGAGAGCCCAGGGAGAGACAGAGCCCAGGGAGAGACAGAGCCCAGGCAGAGAGAGAGAGCCCAGGGAGAGAGAGAGCCCAGGGAGAGAGAGAGCCCAGGGAGAGAAAGCCCAGGGAGAGAGAGCCCAGGGAGAGACAGAGCCCAGGGAGAGAGAGAGAGCCCAGGGAGAGACAGAGCCCAGGGAGAGACAGAGCCCAGGGAGAGAGAGAGAGCCCAGGGAGAGACAGAGCCCAGGGAGAGAGAGAGAGCCCAGGGAGAGAGAGCCCAGGGAGAGAGATAACACATGTTTGCCATGCCAATAAAGCCCCTTGAATTGAATTGAATTGAATTGATGGAGAGAGAGAGCCCATGGAGAGACAGAGATAGAGAGAGAGAGCCCAGGGAGAGACAGAGATAGAGAGAGAGAGCCCAGGGAGAGACAGAGAATGAGAGAGAGAGCCCAGGGAGAGACAGAGATACCAACCAAGGAGGGCCTACAGCAGCACCTAGATCTTCTGCACAGATTCTGTCAGACCTGGGCCCTGACAGTAAATCTCAGTAAGACCAAAATAATGGTGTTCCAAAAAAGGTCCAGTCACCAGGACCACAAATACAAATTCCATCTAGACACTGTTGCCCTAGAGCACAGAAAAAACTATACATACCTTGGCCTAAACATCAGCGCCACAGGTAACTTCCACAAAGCTGTGAACGATCTGAGATACAAGGCAAGAAGGGCATTCTATGCCATCAAAAGGAACATAAATTTCAACATACCAATTAGGATTTGGCAAAAGATACTTGAATCAGTCATAGAGCCCATTGCCCTTTATGGTTGTGAGGTCTGGGGTCCGCTCACCAACCAAGACTTCACAAAATGGGACAAACACCAAATTGAGACTCTGCACGCAGAATTCTGAAAAAATATCCTCCGTGTACAACGTAGAACACCAAATAATGCATGCAGAGCAGAATTAGGCCGATTCCCACTAATGATCAAAATCCAGAAAAGAGCCGTTAAATTCTATAACCACCTAAAAAGAAGCGATTCCCAAACCTTCCATAACAAAGCCATCACCTACAGAGAGATGAACCTGGAGAAGAGTCCCCTAAGCAAGCTGGTCCTGGGGCTCTGTTCACAAACACAAACACCCTACAGAGCCCCAGGACAACAGCACAATTAGACCCAACCAAATCATGAGAAAACAAAAAGATAATTACTTGACACATTGGAAAGAATTAACAAAAAAACAGAGCAAGCTAGAATGCTATTTGGCCCTACACAGAGAGTACACAGCGGTAGAATACCTGACCACTGTGACTGACCCAAAATTAAGGAAAGCTTTGACTATGTACAGACTCAGACATATTTCCCTCAGATTACACAGATCCACAAAGATTTCGAAAACAAATCCAATTTTGATAAACTCTCATATCTACTGGGTGAAATTCCACAGTGTGCCATCACAGCAGCAAGATTTGTGACCTGTTGCCAAGAGAAAAGGGCAACCAGTTAAGAACAAACACCATTGTAAATACAACCCATATTTATGCTTATTTATTTTCCCTTGTGTACTTTAACCATTTGTACATTGTTAAAATACTGTATATATATAATATGACATTTGTAATGTCTTTATTGTTTTGAAACTTCTGTATATATATATGGGGCTGCAGGGTAACCTTCCGGTTACTAGTTCAAAGAGACAGACTGTCTCTGTTATCAGTCAGCATGTAGAACATTCAGAGCCTAAACTCATCAACCTATCAGTCAGCATGTGGAACATTCAGAGCCTAAACTCATCAACCTATCAGTCAGCATGTAGAACATTCAGAGCCTAAACTCATCAACCTATCAGTCAGCATGTGGAACATTCAGAGCCTAAACTCATCAACCTATCAGTCAGCATGTAGAACATTCAGAGCCTAAACTCATCAACCTATCAGTCAGCATGTGGAACATTCAGAGCCTAAACTCATCAACCTATCAGTCAGCATGTGGAACATTCAGAGCCTAAACTCATCAACCTTTCAGTCAGCATGTAGAACATTCAGAGCCTAAACTCATCAACCTATCAGTCAGCATGTGGAACATTCAGAGCCTAAACTCATCAACCTATCAGTCAGCATGTGGAACATTCAGAGCCTAAACTCATCAACCTTTCAGTCAGCATGTGGAACATTCAGAGCCTAAACTCATCAACCTATCAGTCAGCATGTGGAACATTCAGAGCCTAAACTCATCAACCTTTCAGTCAGCATGTGGAACATTCAGGGCCTAAACTCATCAACCTATCAGTCAGCATGTGGAACATTCAGAGCCTAAACTCATCAACCTATCAGTCAGCATGTGGAACATTCAGAGCATAAACTCATCAACCTTTCAGTCAGCATGTGGAACATTCAGAGCCTAAACTCATCAACCTATCAGTCAGCATGTGGAACATTCAGAGCCTAAACTCATCAACATTTGGACTGAAGAGTTTAGCACTGGAGGTCACCAAACATCTTAACGATGTCTGCAGGAGACATGGTGTAAGGCTGACATTGTCACTCACTGTCCCACAGGCTACAGAGAGGTAATTGTGCCATCACAGAAACACAGCTCTGTCAATTGAGGCAGAGACTGGAGGACTGATCATTTGGTACAACTCCAATCTACAAAATCGAATTGATCCCCTCAAAATTGGCAAATATCACATTTGGTTAAAACTGAAAAAATAACTTGTACTGACAGAAAAAGATGTGTTCCAATTTACATCCCCCCCTCAGAACCCCCATATTACTCAGAGGAGCCCTTCCCTACCCTTGAGGGAGAGACGTGCATTTCCAGGCCCAGGGAAATGTGCTCATCTGTGGGGACACAAATACGCACACAGGAACACTACCTGATCTAACGAGCACACTAGGGGACAGCTTTATTACAGGCCATACTGTTTCTAACTGTCTTCATCTCCCCCATAGAAACAACAGTGACAGCACCGTCAACAACAACGGAAGGGATCTGTTGCTCTGTAGAAGCCTGGGTCTGTACTTTGTCAATGGTAGGTTAGGGGGGGACTCTTTGGGGAGATCACCTCTTGGCCACAGCACAGTAGACTATATGATGACAGACATTGACCCTTTCTCTCTCAGCTCATTCACTGTCAAGCCACTAACACCTCTGTCTGATTACAGCCAAATGACCTTGTTCCTCAAAAGAACAGACATGGAAACAACCAGACATTCACAGCCCAGTAAGCTGTACAACATCAGAAATTCATACAGATGGGCCCAAAACACCACAGAAGTATACCAGAAAGCAACCTGGAACCAAAATATCCAAACACTCTTAGATAACTTTCTGGATACCACATTCACTCACAGTGAAGAAGGCATCCATCTTGCAGTATGAAACATCAACTATATATTCAGGCAAACGGCAAAAGAAGCACAACTGAAATTGATAAAAAAACAAAACAAAAAAGACCTCAGATGACAACTGGTTTGATGCAGATTGTAAAATTATAAGGAAAAAACTTAGAACACCTCCAACCAAAAGCACAGAGACCCAAATAATGGTGAATTACGCCTTCATTACTGTGAGACTTTAAAACTCTATAAACGTACACTCAGAAGCGAAAAAGCACAGTACAACAGCAAGCAGCTGACACTAATTGAGGAGTCCATAAACACAAACTAATTCTGGAAAAATTGGAAAAAACTAAAAAAATCTAAACAAGAGGAATTAGTGATACAAAATGGTGACATATGGACAACCCATTTTAAAACACTCTACAACACCATTCAAATGAACACAAATGAAGAACAATGCCAAATTCATGAGAAGTTGAATGGATTAGAAAAAGCTAAAAATGACAATCAAAATCCATTGGACTCCCCAATTACTGACCAGGAGCTCTATGAGAAACTTCAGGCTCTCAAGTTTAAAAAAGCATGCGGACCTGATGGCATCCTAAATGAGATGCTCAAACTCACATGTCAAAATTTCAATTGGCTATATTAAAACTGTTTAATTTGATCCTGAGTGTAGGTTATTTCCCTGACATCTGGAATCAAGGACTCATAACCCCGATCTTTAAGAACGGAGACAAATTTGACCCAAACAATTACAGAGGCATTTGTGTGAACAGTAACCTGGGGAAGGTTTTCTGTAGTATCATAAATGTAAGAGTTCTAAACTTCCTTAATAAGCACAATGTCTTGAGTAAAAGCCAAATTGGATTTATACCAAAACATCGCACAACTGATCATATTTACACCCTACACACCCTGATAAATAAACATGTCCACCAAAATAATACTAAAATATGCGCTTGTTTTATCGGCTTCCAAAAAGCATTTGATTCTATTTGGCATACAGGACTGTTCTACACAGTTATTGAAAGTGGTGTAGGGGGTAAAACATATGGCATAATTAAATCAACGTATACTGGCAATACATGCAGCATTAAAATTGGCAAGAAAAAAACTGAATTCTTTAACCTGGGGCGGGGCCTTCGCCAGGGTTGCAATCTGAGCCCTGCACTCTTCAATATTTACATCAATGAATTGGCCACTATTCTAGAAAAATCCTCAGCCCCTGGTGTTAGTCTCCACAATTCAGAAGTTAAATGCCTACTCTTCGCAGATGACCTATGCCTGCTGTCACCCACAGCACATGACCTGGGTCCTGGCAGTAAATCCCAAAAAGACTATAATAATGATTTTCCAGAGAAGATCCAGATCTCAGGGAATTAGACCAAAGTTCTCAATTGGTACGAAAAATATAGCGTACTGCACACACTACAATTACTTAGGTTTAAAATTAGCTCAACTGGACTCCTTGATGAGGCAGTGAATGAACTGAGAGAGAAAGCACACAGGGCATTCTACGGCATTAAAAAGCTCATTCAAATTGAAATACCTATTAAAATTTGGCTAAAACGAATTGAATATGTCATTGAACCAATTGCACTTTATGGCAGCGAGGTGTGGGGCCCACCTGCAAAACAAAATGTCATCAAATGGGACAAACACCCCAGAGGAAAACTACAAACAATGCATGCAGGGCAGAATTAGGCCAATATCCACTAATAATAAAAACTTTTAAAAAAGAGCAATTAAGTTTTGGAAACATCTAAAATACAGTGACCCCCTCGCATATCACTACCAAGCCCTGCAATGCCAAGAGCTGAGCAAAGAAAAGAGTCCCCTCATCCAGCTGGTCCTGGGGCTGAGTTCACCAACCTGTTCTACTAACGCACTGAAGCCTCAGGACCAGAACATCCAATCAATCATGATAAACCAAATTACAACACAGTCAAAACAAAACTATATTGCTTATTGGGAAACACAAGCACAAACACAAAGCAAAATGCAGTGCTATCTGGCCCTAAATCGACAGTACACTGTGGCTAACTATTTGACCATGGTTACTGATCAAAACCTTAGAAAAACCTTGACAAAGTACAGGCTCAGTGAGCACAGCCTTGCCACTGAGAAGGGTAGACACAGGAAAACCTGGCTCCCTATAGAGGAAAGGCTGTGTAACCACTGCACGACAGCAGAACCTGAGACAGAGCTGCATTTCCTGACAAAATGTAAAAAATATAAAACAATTAGAGAGTGTCATTTCCCCAAATTTGAAACCCTTATTAAAGGTTTCAAAGACCTCTCTGATGACAGTAAGCTACCCGTCCTGTTGGGGGAGGACGCAGAGAGCTGTGGATTGGCAGTGCACTTCATTGCTGCCTGACATAAGTTGAGGGACAGTGTCTGACAGACCAGTCAACCTACACATGTCCTCTACTGTATGCTTATTGTTATTGCTCAATGTATGGTTATTTTGACCCTTGGTTATTGTTGTTATTGTTGTCCCATTGACAATTTTGATTCTTATTTGTTTTCGTATTGTAAATATCCAAAAAAAAGCTTTGGCAATATGTACATTGTTACGTCATGCCAATAAAGCAAATTGAATTGAATTGAATTGAATAGAGCCCACTGAGAGACATAGATAGAGCCCAGGAAGAGACAGAGAGAGCCCAGGGAGAGACAGAGAGAGAGCCCAGGGAGAGACAGAGAGAGAGCCCAGGGAGAGACAGAGAGATAGAGCCGAGGAAGAGACACGGAGAGAGCCCAGGGAGAGACAGAGAGAGAGCCCAGGGAGAGACACGGAGAGAGCCCAGGAAGAGACAGAGAGATAGAGCTGAGGAAGAGACACGGAGAGAGCCCAGGGAGAGACAGAGAGATAGAGCCCAGGAAGAGACACGGAGAGAGCCCAGGGAGAGACAGAGAGATAGAGCCGAGGAAGAGACACAGGGAGATACAGAGAGAGCCCACAGAGAGATAGAGCCCAGGAAGAGACACGGAGAGAGCCCAGGAGAGACAGAGAGATAGAGCTGAGGAAGAGACACGGAGAGAGCCCAGGGAGAGACAGAGAGATAGAGCCCAGGAAGAGACACGGAGAGAGCCCAGGGAGAGACAGAGAGAGCCCAGGGAGAGACCAGAGATAGAGCCCAGGAAGAGACACGGAGAGAGCCCAGGGAGATACAGAGAGATAGAGCCCAGGAAGAGACACGGAGAGAGCCCAGGGAGAGACAGAGAGATAGAGCCGAGGAAGAGACACGGAGAGAGCCCAGGGAGATACAGAGAGATAGAGCCCAGGAAGAGACACGGAGAGAGCCCAGGGAGATACAGAGAGATAGAGCCCAGGAAGAGACACGGAGAGAGCCCAGGGAGAGACAGAGAGATAGAGCTGAGGAAGAGACACGGAGAGAGCCCAGGGAGAGACAGAGAGATAGAGCCCAGGAAGAGACACGGAGAGAGCCCAGGGAGAGACAGAGAGTTATAGCCCAGGGAGAGACAGAGAGATAGAGCCCAGGAAGAGACACGGAGAGAGCCCAGGGAGAGACAGAGAGATAGAGCCCAGGAAGAGACACGGAGAGAGCCCAGGGAGAGACAGAGAGTTATAGCCCAGGGAGAGACAGAGAGTTATAGCCCAGGGAGAGACAGAGAGATAGAGCCCAGGGAGAGACAAAGAGATATAGCCCAGGGAGAGACAGAGAGATAGAGCCCAGGGAGAGACAAAGAGATATAGCCTAGGAGAGAGAGAGAGAGAGAGAGAGAGAGAGAGAGAGCGAGACCAGGGAGAGAAAGAGAAAACCCAGGGAGAGAGAGAAAGTCATTTTTTAAAAACCTGTGTAAGTGTAATGTTTACAGTTAATTTCTTATTGCTTATTTCACTTTTGTTCATAATCTATTTCACTTGCTTTGGCAATGCAAACATGTTTCCCATGTCAATAAAGCCATTTGAATTAGAGAGAGAGAGAGAGAGAGAGAGAGAGAGAGAGAGAGAGAGAGAGAGAGAGAGAGAGCCTAGGGAGGGGAGAAGAGGAAAAAAAATAACAGCCAGCGAGCAAAAAAGAAAGAAAGGAAAGAAAATGAGAAGTGACACTTTAATTCGGTGGGCCTCTTCTGGCTGAGTTATGATGAGATGTTTGTAAGCTGGCTTGTTCATGCGTCTCCTCTGGCCCTTTGCCTGGCTCCTTCCCTTCCCCCTCCCCCTCTCTCTCCATCCCTCCCTCCCTGCCTCTCACTGTGTTGAGGAGACCTGTGGCGCTAACCTAGCTTTATCTGCCTGGCGCAGCAGGGGACAGCACTCTGACACAGAACCCACTTTCATGTCCCCTACCTCCTACATCTTCCAACATGGCCTCCCTCCCTCCTTCCTCTCTGCTCCTCCGCTCACACACACAACATGGCTGCACGTCCTGCTGTCTGCTTTGATGGGGCTAAGCTGGCTGTCTGGCCCAGATCTCACTAATAATTCATTCTGATTATTTTCATCTCAGAAAGGCTTCGCTTAACCTTGGCCCACCTTGACAGTGGGGCACATGGGTCTGTAGGAGAGAGAGATGGAGATAGAGGGCGAGGGAGAGAGATGGGATAAGTACAGAGAGATACAGAGAGATACAAACAGAGATAGAGCTGCATAGGGAGAGTTACATAAAAAGAAAGAGAGATACAGAGATAGACAGAGAGATACAGAGATAGACAGAGAGATACAGAGAGATACAGAGAGATACAGAGATAGACAGAGACATACAGAGATAGACAGAGAGATACAGAGATAGACAGAGAGATAAAGAGAGATACAGAGACATACAGAGATAGACAGAGATACAGAGACATACAGAGATAGACAGAGATACAGAGACATACAGAGAGAAACAGATAGATACAGAGAAAAAGGACAGATAGATACAGAGATACAAAGAGATACAGAGAGAAGGAGAGAGATACAGAGAGAAGGACATATAGATACAGAGATACAAAGAGATACAGAGAGAAGGAGAGAGATACAGAGAGAAGGAGAGGTAGATACAGAGAAGGAGAGATAGATACAGAGAGAAGGAGAGAGATACAGAGAGAAGGAGAGAGATACAGAGAGAAGGAGAGGTAGATACAGAGATACAAAGAGATACAGAGAGAAGGAGAGAGATACAGAGAGAAGGAGAGGTAGATACAGAGAATGACAGATAGATACAGAGATACAAAGAGATACAGAGAGAAGGAGAGAGATACAGAGAGAAGGAGAGAGATACAGAGAGAAGGAGAGAGATACAGAGAGAAGGAGAGAGATACAGAGAGAAGGAGAGAGATACAGAGAGAAGGAGAGGTAGATACAGAGAAGGAGAGATAGATACAGAGAGAAGGACAGATAGATACAGAGATACAAAGAGATACAGAGAGAAGGAGAGATAGATACAGAGAGAAGGAGAGATAGACACAGAGAAGGACAGATAGATACAGAGATACAAAGAGATACAGAGAGAAGGAGAGAGATACAGAGAGAAGGAGAGAGATACAGAGAGAAGGAGAGGTAGATACAGAGAAGGACAGATAGATACAGAGATACAAAGAGATACAGAGAGAAGGAGAGAGATACAGAGAGAAGGAGAGGTAGATACAGAGAAGGACAGATAGATCCAGAGATACAAAGAGATACAGAGAGAAGGAGAGAGATACAGAGAGAAGGAGAGAGATACAGAGAGAAGGAGAGGTAGATACAGAGAAGGACAGATAGATACAGAGATACAAAGAGATACAGAGAGAAGGAGAGAGATACAGAGAGAAGGAGAGAGATACAGAGAGAAGGAGAGGTAGATACAGAGAAAATGAGAGATAGATACAGAGAGAAGGAGAGATAGACACAGAGAAAAGGAGAGATAGATACAGAGAATGAGAGATAGATACAGAGAGAATGAGAGATAGATACAGAGAGAAGGAGAGATAGATACAGAGAGAAGGAGAGATAGATACAGAGAAAAGGAGAGATAGATACAGAGAATGAGAGATAGATACAGAGAGAATGAGAGATAGATACAGAGAGAAGGAGAGATAGATACAGAGAGAAGGAGAGATATATACAGAGACAGACAGAGAGTGTGGCTCAGATCTTGTGTGGCTCAGATCTCTAATTGAAGACGGGAGCCTACTAGCATGAGGAGCAGCAAGGGCAACGGAGCTGGACATGCAGAATGAAATAAAATCTGTGAGACAATCTCCAAAAAACACCCAGACATTGCTTTGGCAATGTTAACACATGTTTCCCATGCCAATTAAGCCCTTGAATTGAATTGAATTGAATTGAGAGAGAGAGAGAGATCATGAGAAAACAAAAAGATAATTACTTGACACATTGGAAAGAATTAACAAAAAAACAGAGCAAACTAGAATGCTATTTGGCCCTAAACAGAGAGTACACAGCGGCAGAATACCTGACCACTGTGACTGACCCAAAATTAAGGAAAGCTTTGACTATGTACAGACTCAGTGAGCATAGCCTTGCTATTGAGAAAGGCCGCCGTAGGCAGACATGGCTCTCAAGAGAAGACAGGCTATGTGCTCACTGCCCACAAAATGAGGTGGAAACTGAGCTGCACTTCCTAACCTCCTGCCAAATGTATGACCATATTAGAGAGACATATTTCCCTCAGATTACACAGATCCACAAAGAATTCGAAAACAAATCCAATTTTGATAAACTCCCATATCTACTGGGTGAAATTCCACAGTGTGCCATCACAGCAGCAAGATTTGCGACCTGTTGCCACGAGAAAAGGGCAACCAGTGAAGAACAAACACCATTGTAAATAAAACCCATATTTATGCTTATTTATATTATCTTGTGTACTTTAACCATTTGTACATTGTTAAAACATTGTATATATATAATATGACATTTGTAATATCTTTATTGTTTTGAAACTTCTGTATGTGTAATGTTTACTGTTAATTTTTATTGTTTATTTAACTTTTGTATATTATCTACCTCACTTGCTTTGGCAATGTTAACACATGTTTCCCATGCCAATAAAGCCCTTGAATTGAATTGAATTGAATTGAGAGAGAGAGAGAGAGAGGAGAGAGAGATAGGAGAGAGAGAGGGAGAGAGAGGGGGGAGAGAGGAGAAAAGAGAGAGGAGAGAGAGGGGAGAGTGAAAGAGAAAGGAGAGAGGAGAGAGAGAGAGAGAGAGAGAGAGAGAGATAGGAGAGAGAGAGAGGAGAGAGAGAGAGGAGAGAGGAGAGAGGAGAGAGGAGAGAGAGAGAGATAGGAGAGAGAGAGAGAGAGGAGAGAGAGAGAGGAGAGAGGAGAGAGAAAGAGAAAGGAGAGAGAGGAGAGAGGAGAGAGAAAGAGAAAGGAGAGAGAGGAGAGAGGAGAGAGAAAGAGAAAGGAGAGAGGGAGAGAGGAGAGAGGAGAGAGAAAGAGAAAGGAGAGAGGAGAGAGAGGAGACAGGACAGAGGAGAGAGAAAGAGAAAGGAGAGAGGGGAGAGAGGAGAGAGGAGAGAGAAAGAGAAAGGAGAGAGAGGAGAGAGGAGAGAGAAAGAGAAATGAGAGAGAGGAGAGAGGAGAGAGGAGAGAGAAAGAGAAAGGAGAGAGGGGAGAGAAGAGAGAGGAGAGAGAAAGAGAAAGGAGAGAGAAAGAGAAAGGAGAGAGAGGAGAGAGGAGAGAGAAAGAGAAAGGAGAGACAAAGAGAAAGGAGAGAGAGGAGAGAGGACAGAGGAAGAGAAAGGAGAGAGAGGAGAGAGGAGAGTGAGAGACAATGGACAGCTCTCTGGAGATTCTAATGTATAGCATCATTTCCATTTCTCAACTGCAACTACACCCCTCCTTTTCCAACCCTCCATTCTCACATCCAGTCAATGGTAAAGGCACTTCTGTCCTTCAGTGCTAAATCGACATTCCAGATGATCTAATGTGGTCCTTTTCAGCACTACTTCCCCAAATCTGGACATTTATTTGTGACTGAATGTGTTTCCTGTCCTCAAGGTTACTAATAGTAACGGATGGGAAGTACTGTAATGCTGGTGTTAATGCGTTTCTGTGTTTGTCAGTTCTGTTTCCTCTATCTGGGTGGAGTGGTTAGCGGTTCAACGCCACGGAGTGATTTATACGGCACCCGCACCATTAATCCTGCAGCCATGCAAGGCTCTGCTGAGTAATTGATCTGCCTGCTACTGTAACTAAATCCGTCAAAACAATGACACCTTCTTCCTCCACCCGACCCCTGCCCAGACTCCCCAGCCTCTCTACAGGACTGTAAACTGGGAGAAAACAACGACACCTTCTTCCTCCACCTGACCCCTGCCCAGACTCCCCAGCCTCTCTACAGGACTGTAACTGGGAGAAAACAACGACACCTTCTTCCTCCACCTGACCCCTGCCCAGACTCCCCAGCCTCTCTACAGGACTGTAACTGGGAGAAAACAACGACACCTTCTTCCTCCACCCGACCCCTGCCCAGACTCCCCAGCCTCTCTACAGGACTGTAACTGGGAGAAAACAACGACACCTTCTTCCTCCACCTGACCCCTGCCCAGACTCCCCAGCCTCTCTACAGGACTGTAACTGGGAGAAAACAACGACACCTTCTTCCTCCACCTGACCCCTGCCCAGACTCCCCAGCCTCTCTACAGGACTGTAACTGGGAGAAAACAACGACACCTTCTTCCTCCACCCGACCCCTGCCCAGACTCCCCAGCCTCTCTACAGGACTGTAACTGGGAGAAAACAACGACACCTTCTTCCTCCACCCGACCCCTGCCCAGACTCCCCAGCCTCTCTACAGGACTGTAACTGGGAGAAAACAACGACACCTTCTTCCTCCACCCGACCCCTGCCCAGACTCCCCAGCCTCTCTACAGGACTGTAACTGGGAGAAAACAACGACACCTTCTTCCTCCACCCGACCCCTGCCCAGACTCCCCAGCCTCTCTACAGGACTGTAACTGGGAGAAAACAACGACACCTTCTTCCTCCACCCGACCCCTGCCCAGACTCCCCAGCCTCTCTACAGGACTGTAACTGGGAGAAAACAACGACACCTTCTTCCTCCACCCGACCCCTGCCCAGACTCCCCAGCCTCTCTACAGGACTGTAACTGGGAGAAAACAACGTCACTTCAGACTTTCTCAGAAGTTTGGCCCCTAAAAAGAAAGGAGTGTGAGTGATGTTTGATTTGTGTGTGTGACACCAGCGGTCGCCACCAGAGGGAGTATCCCCCCACACTGTGACTGAGACTACAAAGACACTACTCAGCTGCCTACATAAACCTCTATGCTCTGGTTGGGCAGAGCAGACAGAGAGCTAGCATGTCCAGTGACAAACCTTGGCAGCCCCATATTCTCCCAGACAACTGAGCCCGACTAGGAGACTATTTGGGGTACGTCCCAAGTGCCATTCTATTTCCTATAGCGCACTCATTTAGTCCAGAGTCCATTAAGTGCACTATAGGCAATAGGGTGCCATTTGGGATGCAGGTTAGGAGTGACCCCTTTTGTGTCTAGAGACAGTAAACCACTAAAACCCATGCTGCTGTGTTGGAGTTGGAGGTTAAGAATGACCCCTAATTTATGTTCTCCCAGCCTGGCTTGTTGACCTGTCTCTGCATACTGCATTTAAAGTAATAAGTATCTGCTTGAACACCCCGGTGCCATAAATCAGAGGGAAAAGGACCTGTCATCTTTGTAAACAATGCATGGGCCCAGTTATCATTAAAAACAAAGGAGGACTGGGAGAGAGAGTCCACGCATACTGATGAGGAGAGGACCGATCACACTCCTGGCTGGCTCTTTGAGCCTTCACACAAACATAACACTACACTTCTCTGCTGGCTTTCTGACTCATGAAAATGAAACAGGAAGGTTGCATCACTATCCTCTAAGTGAACTGCAGTCAGTTACTGGAGTGTTTCCATGCAAGGCTGAGCCTCATATCTCCATAGCAGGTCCCTTTCGGGTACAAAACGAGTAGCAGACGTTCCAAGTGGCATCTCTCTCTCTCTCTCTCTCTCTCTCTCTCTCTCTCTCTCTCTCACACACTGCCTGACTGAGGTTGGACTTGGACGGACTCTCTTCCTCATCTCTATGCAAAGGTCCCCATCATCTCCAGCAGCAGCTGGGAGAACGAGAGAGACGGGGGGGGCTACAGAGAGAGGCCCAGCTTTGGAGACCCGGGGAGCTCTCTGTGGCATGTATCCTGGGGTGAGAGCTGGGTCTGAGACCACAAGACAGAGACCGGGTCTGGGCTGGCTGGGTCTAGCAGAGACAGCCACAGAGAGAGATGTGTTCCTGGAGAATAGAAGGAACTAGTCCAAGACTCTTCATGCACAGGCACAAATCTGCTGCGTAAACCATCCGTGGGATCATTTCCACGCAAAGTGTGAGATTTATCAATATGAATGTATGCTTGAAAGTGTGCGTACATTTACGCACAGCCATGACCATGCATATGCACAGTACTTAGTGGTGGAATAAGGGAACTGCTTGTCAAGTGTAGAATGGGGACAATATATGTTGAAAATGTGTGAAATTGTAAGAGTAATAATTAAATCATTTTTAGATTTCATTGTAATTTCCATTAAGAATAAATGCAACATATCTACACAGGCATATCATTTGACCAAATCAGTGCATCTGTTAAGATAATTATCCACATCAAGCACAGTAATTTGTTAAATTAGAGGCACGTGTGAAAGTGAAACCATTGTTGAAATCACAAGAGGTTGGTGGCAACTTAATTGGGGAGGACGGGCTCCTGGTAATGGAAGGAACGGAATAGTGGAATGGTATCAAATGATCCCCATTCCATTCCCTCCCTTCCAGGCATTACTTTGAGCAGTCCTCCCCTCAGCAGCCTCCTGTGGTTGAAATACTATAAAAGACAGAGATAATGGAAATAGAATGAGAGATGTCTAATCTTGCTCTGCTGGAAGATTTGGCACAAGCTGCATTTTGCAGAGAGTGTGATTTTAGAGACAGGTGGGACCTTTTTTGCAGAAAGTACAGGCGTAGTTTCCCAAAACCAATCGTATAGGATTTCTGCGAGGATTTAAGACCTACTTTAAAAAAGCAAACACATGCCATTCTGTTGCACTTCCGGTTTTTGGCAACAGGCATTTTCAGCGGGAGCTTCAATCATCCATCCATCCTCAACAGCTCCCTCCTGTAGGCATATAGGCCAACATTACTGTTCTGCAGAATGAACGAGTCCTGTGTTCCACCTGGCCATCACATTCAGCATCGTCTCTTGCGCATCACATAACCTATCACTTGCACATACAGAGTGGAAGCCTTTTCTGTTTCACATAAATTCAATCGTTTTGGGATGGTGGTTTTAAGGCGATGTGGGGGCCATCTATTGGTCCGTTCCTATTTGGGAACCCATTGATGGCATCATGGCAAAGAAACCCATCTTGACTTCAACCTGTTGTGTGGTGGTGTATGGACATGGTATGTGTTACTGTTGGTTTCTCTGATGATTGCATCCAAAACATTGGCTCATTGAGGGCTTTGAGATGTCAAGATTGTCAAGCTCCCGCTGAGAAAAGTGCCGTTGCCAAAAAGCCAATGGTGGATAGCACTTGGATGTGCACTGGAATGGCATGTGTTTGCTTTTGTAAAGTAGGTCTTAAATCCTTGCAAAAAATCCTATACGATTGGTTTCGGGAAACGATATCTGATGAGCCAATCTGTACTTTCTGCAGAAAAGGTCCCACCTGTCTCTAAAAAACACGCACTCTGAGAAATGCAGCGTGGGCCAAATCTTCAAACAGAGCAAGATCAGACATCTCTCATTCTATTTCCATTATCTCGTCCTTTATAGTATTTACACAATGGTTTCACTTTCACACGTGCCTCTAATTTAACAAATGATTGGACTTTATATAGATTATTATCGTAACAAATGCACTGATCTGGTCAAATTACAGTGCAGGTCAAAGATACGTTGCATGAATACACAATGGAAATAGAAGGAAACCTAAAAATGATTGGCAGTTCCCTTATTCCACCCCTTGGCACTGTGCATATGCATGGTCATGGCTGTGTGTAAATGTACGCACCCTCTCAAACAACCTTCATATTGATAAATCTCACACTTTGCCTGGAAATGCTCCCACGGATGGTTTACGCACAGATTTGTGCCTGTGCATGATTGATAAATGGGGCCCCAGGAGAAGTGAGTGAGTTCCTCTCACTAACTATCCTTTAGAACAATTAGCTCCCATCATTAGCTCCTTGAAAGCTGAGTCTCCATCCCTAAGTGGTACTTGACGAGAACACATCTGGTTCTACCTGTAAAGAGGCCTCCAGCCCTGCTCTACTATAATGGGCTTTGGTGGCTGGTTGAGGTCTAAGAAGTGCTGCCACTGCATTTTAGCATAGGGAGAAGTTACAGGGGGCTACATAGCTGGAAAAGAAAGTGTCTGAGTTGACAAGGAAGAAAGTATGCAAACGAGACGTCTATACCTCTCTATATATACAGTCCTCCTCTCCTCCTGTATCAGCATAATGCTATGTGTTATCTGTCAGGAGAGAGCAGGGAAGCCACTCCAGCCTACATACAAACACACACAGACACACACACAGGACAAAACCCATCTTAATTAGCGCTCCTCTCCATCTGATAAATAACGGTGGGACAGGGACGCTGTCTGGTGGGTCTGTCTGTGTCTGCCTACAGATAAGACACGCTGTGTGTCTGTCTCTGTCACGGGCGTAGGAAGGGAGGAGAGTTGATCTGTGTGTGTCACCTTCTGTCTGTGGCTGCCATCCTTCACACACACTGTGACAGAGGGGACCGCCACCGCCACGCTGCTTCCCTCCATGAGCCGTGTCAGGGCTGACACATTCCAGCGGCTCCCCCACCCCCCTGGTGTGGCCCTCTGGGCCCTTGAAGGCCCCTGTAACCCTGCCCTATCTCATTATGTGGATGACTTCTCTGGGAGCTCTGTGTTGTGCACAGAGCTGTCTCTCTCTCTGACTGTCAGTGGGGAGAATGCCACACTGTGGGGTCCTGGGACCATGCCACTCTCTAGTGTGTGTGTGGTCTGCATGTCTGGCTGTCAGTCAGTCAGTTTGTCTGTCTACTAGCGCCCTGTCCCTGTTGAATTCTCCTCACACAGTCTGAAGACACAGGTGGGAGTCTTATTAGACAGCGCAGGATGTCAAACCTAATGCCTGCCTCAAATGTCACAGTTTTTTAATGACCAGCCCCAACAACAACACAATGCTTCCTTCTATTTTTATTCATCTATTATATTTGTGCCATTCACCACGCACGGTAAAATATCACTGAATGTGGACATTTACAGAGGAAGTATGATGTTCAAATGACACCCTACTTCCTATATAGTGCATTACTTTGACCAAAGTCCATATGACTCTGGTCAAAAGCAGTGCACTATGTAGGGAATAGGGTGCCATTTGGGACACACACTGAGAGTGTGAGGAAGGGTTGTTACCACCATCCAGGCAGGCTGTGGATGATTCACATTAATAAAATGCTGTGCAGAGGCCTGCATGCAGAATGACAAATAGAACAGAACAATCAGCATCTTGAAACAGCTTAAATGACAGTTAATACATTTACTGGCAAACACACGAACTGACAGTGGAAGCGAATACCATATCTCTGATTGCTATAACTTGCATGAGCAATGACAGCATGGTGTAGATTGGAGGGGAGATTGAATTTCATGTTCTTTCAGATGGAGTTTGAAATGTGAAATGTGTTTTGTAGTACTGTACAGACTCCCCCCTCCCTGTCTAACACCCCTCTCAGTAGGAGGCTGAAGCAGTATGTTAACTCATGTAGACCACTGCACCAGACAGTGCCTCAGCTCACTGTCCACTGTAGATAAATATCATGTGGCATTTGGGAATCCCTTGTTATTATGTTCCTTTGCTGTAAAAACCCACCTAGTGGGGAGAAATGTCCTCAATAATACCAATGTTTGCTACTGACATGCTAGCCATCTCATTATGGTTGATAAGGAGAGGTAACGGAGAGCACGGTGTGTACGGCGTGTGTGTGTGTGTCAACTGGGCGTGTGTGTTTTCATGCATGTGAAAGATAAGGTGAGTAGTAATGAGTGATAATGAGAGAGAGAATAAAGAGAGATCAGTACGTTACTGAGATGTGCTGAGGTAACTCTCTCTCTCTCTGTGTTTGTTCTGTAATAGTGTGTCGCCTTCCTGCCGCAGCGCTCCGCCACCTCAGGTGGGTGATTAGGACTAATTATATAATTACACTAAATGTGATAATAAACCGCATAGAGGAAATCAGCTCCATCATCACCAGCCTATTAAGGCAAACAACTCTAACACACACAATCACAAAGCCTACACCTACAGTTGAAGTTGAAAGTTTACATACACTTAGGTTGGAGTCATTAAAACACTTTTTTCAAACACTCCACAAATTTCTTGTTAACAAACTATAGTTTTGGCAAGTCGTTTAGGACATCTACTTTGTACATGACACGAGTCATTTTTCAAACAATTGTTCACAGACAGATTATTTCACTTATAATTCACTGTATCACAATTCCAGTGGGTCAGAAGTTTACATACACTAAGTTCACTGTGCCTTTAAACAGCTTGGAAAATTCCAGAAAAATATGTAATGGCTTTAGAAGCTTCTGATAGGCTAATTGACATCTGAGTCAGTTGGAGGTGTACCTGTGGATGTATTTCAAGGCCTACCTTCAAACTCAGTGCCTCTTTCCTTGACATGAGGAAATCAAAAGAAATTAGCCAAGACCTTCTCCTTGTTCGGGTGGCGTTCGGCGGTCGACGTCACCGGCTTTCTAGTCACCACCGATCCATGTTTCATTTTCGTTTTGTTTTGTCTTTATCATACACACCTGGTTTCTATTCCATTCATTATGTTCCTTATTTAACCCTCTGGCTCCCCTCTCTGTTTGGTGCGTTATTTGGAACATTACTTATATTTTGAGTAAATTTCTGACTATTACTCATATCTGTGTCCTGTGCCTGACTCCGCATTTTTCCATTCACCAACACCCTCACACCTATATCGACACAACCTGAAAGGCCGCTCAGCAAGGAAGAAGCCACTGCTCCAAAACCGCCATAAAAAATACAGACTACTGTTTGCAACTGCACATGGGGACAAAGATCGTACTTTTTGGAGAAATGTCCTCTGGTCTGATGAAACACAAATAGAACTGTTTGGCCATAATGACCATCGCTATGTTTGGAGGTAAAAGGGGGAGAACACCATCCCAACCAGAACACCATCCCAACTGGGAAGCACGGGGGTGGCAGCATCATGTTGTGGGGGTGCTTTGTTGCAGGAGGGACTGGTGCACTTCACAAACTAGATGGCATCATGAGGGAGGAAAATTATGTGAATATATTGAAGCAACATCTCAAGACATCTGTCAGGAAGTTCAAACTTGGTCGCAAATGGTTCTTCCAAATGGACAATGACCCCAAGCATACTTCCAAAGAGGTGGCAAAATGGCTTAAGGACAACCAAGTCAAGGAATTGGAGTGGCCATCACAAAGCCCTGACCTCAATCCTATAGAACATTTGTGGGCAGAACTGAAAAAGCGTGTGTGAGCAAGGAGGCCCACACACCTGAGTCAGTTGCACCAGCTCTGTCAGGAGGAATGGGCCAAAAGTCACCCAACTTATTGTGGGAAGCTTGTGGAAGGCTACCTGAAACGTTTGACCCAAGTTAAACAATTGATAGGCAATGCTACCAAATACTAATTGAATGTATGTAAACTTCTGACCCACTGGGAATGTGATGAAAGAAATAAAAGCTGAAATAAATCGTTCTCTCTACTATTATTCTGACATTTCACATTCTTAAAATAAAGTGGTGCTCCTAACTGACCTAAGACGGGGAATTTTTACTAGGATTAAATGTCAGGAATTGTGAAAAACTGAGTTTAAATGTATTTGGCTAAGGTGTATGTAAACTTTCGAATTCAACTGTACATGCATACACACACGTACGTCATGATTCACCCAATACCAAAAATACAGGAACACACACACATGCCCTCTAAGCACACCTGTGAGTAAAAAGCGATTTGCTCCCTGACACACAGTAACGGCCAATAAAACAAGTGCTGACTCGCTCCCAAGCCAGCCGAGGGGAGCGGAGGGACAAATGAACACAAACTCTCTGTAAAAGCCTGCTCCTCTGAGGATTCTCCGATGTTAGAGCCAAACGTTCCATCCTGGCTGAGTGGGAAAACACTATCGCATCACACACACGCTCAGTCCACTCAGAGAGGAGAGAATACATCTCATTTCTACATTCTGGCAGGGGAGGAGAGGGTGCTGGAGACATGGTATGTAGGAAAAGAAAGGACGAGGACTGTGTGAGCAGCATGGGGTGGAAGCAGGGGATAATTAGTGTTAATAAAGTCTAATGGAATTCAGCCTCACCACGTCAGGTGTGAGATGATCTGATTACTGCCCAGACGGAGACAGAGAAGAACCAACGGGGGAAATTGGGAAGTGATCCGTTAATCCTTCCAGACCCGTTGTCTCCCAGTGTGTGTGGGTTTGAGCGGGAAGGAGAAGTATTATTGGACAGTATAAGTTAGTTTCAGTCTATGATGAGACTGTCTCTAAAGTGGATGGGTGCTCTCTCTCTCTCTCTCTCTCTCTCTCTCTCTCTCGCTCTCTCTCTCTCTCTCTCTCTCGCTCTCTCTCTCTCTCTCTCTCTCTCTCGCTCTCTATACAGTATGTCATATACATCATACAAGTACAAATTATGTACAACTTCATATATTATGTAGCTGGGTAGTTGCTATATGGCCAAAACAATTTCCATTTAAATTAAAGTTTAAAAAAAACTATAGTTACAATAAACTGTCTAATCAACTCAAAATTGTATATGGCCAGCATTAATTTTGAGCTTATATCCAATTGAATGAACCATTTAAATACATTAGTGCCTTGAAGTTGTCCTCTGGTGTGACATTACAATGAATGGTAATACAGTAGAAAGGTTTAACGATCCCCAATTATTTGTTACTCATTAAATCAGAAATCATATTTTGGAATTTCAAATGAAAAACACAATTTCCTACTATAATGATGATAACCAAGTGCCTGTTATTGCATTTTGGGTAAGATTCACAGTAATTTTACTAAATTTCACTAGATAAAAAGCATTTATTTACACTACACAACAGGCAGTCCCATTTGAATGTTAAAACGTAACATGCTTCTCAACATCAGATCTAAACACCAGTAATGGCACCTCATTAAAGGATTTGAACTGTACTCATTCCAATAACAGGGCCCCAAAAGAGACCTATATTGATATTTTTCGTCACTACCTTCCCAAATCTGCAGTGGATAATTTGAGTGCCTGCTGCCTTCCTTGGATGTGGTAGCTGTTTCTCAGGCTCCCTCTCCGGAATCGAACCCCGATTCCTCGTCATTCATGGTCACCATGATAGGCACGGAAACTACCATCGAAAGTTGATCGGCAGACATTCAAATGAGATACCAGTGCCACGAAAGGTCACCAAAAGGGTATGGAGCACCCGAAAGCACTCTGTATGGGTTTTGGGTCTGATAAATGTACTTGTCCCTGAAGGTCAACACTTGTTGGCATATCTTAGCAATAGAATTGCGACAGTTATAAAGTAACATTGGAGCAATCAATGGAACCATAACTGATATCATGAACCATTCACATGAGCCATTCACAGGAGCCATTCACATGAGCCATTCACATGAGCCATTCACAGTTTGTACTCATACTTGAATGGCTTAATCTTTGGGACAAGAATATGGAAGGATCAACCAGGTAGAGCAGGGGGGAACAGTCTCCAAAAGAGGCACGGCCGATAGAGGCCCTCCCAGGGTGGATCACTTATGCCAATCGGTCAGGAGGAGAGAAACTGGAGTGAGACCGAGGGGATGGATAGTCTAATGCAGGGAGTGAGAACCAGGAATGGGAGCACCACAGCCCCCATTACCTGCCTGTAACATCACTAGGGCCAGGTAAAATGACTAGATCCTCCCCAGAGCATAGAGACAGACCAAGAGGTTGGCAGAGAGTGCGAAACCAGGCATGGGAGCACCACAGCCCCCATTACCTGCCTGTAACATCACTAGGGCCAGGTAAAATGACTAGATCCTCCCCAGAGCATAGAGACAGACCAAGAGGTTGGCAGAGAGTGCGAAACCAGGCATGGGAGCACCACAGCCCCCATTACCTGCCTGTAACATCACTAGGGCCAGGTAAAATGACTAGATCCTCCCCAGAGCATAGAGACAGACCAAGAGGTTGGCAGAGAGTGCGAAACCAGGCATGGGAGCACCACAGCCCCCATTACCTGCCTGTAACATCACTAGGGCCAGGTAAAATTACTAGATCCTCCCCAGAGCATAGAGACAGACCAAGAGGTTGGCAGAGAGTGCGAAACCAGGCATGGGAGCACCACAGCCCCCATTACCTGCCTGTAACATCACTAGGGCCAGGTAAAATGACTAGATCCTCCCCAGAGCATAGAGACAAACCAAGAGGTTGGCAGAGAGTGAGAAACCAGGCATGGGAGCACCACAGCCCCCATTACCTGCCTGTAACATCACTAGGGCCAGGTAAAATGACTAGATCCTCCCCAGAGCATAGAGACAGACCAAGAGGTTGGCAGAGAGTGAGAAACCAGACATGAGAGAATGAATACAGAAACTTACACTCAGAACCACTTCAAATGATCAAAACTGCAGCAGGATACAAAAAGGTCTAATGCAAATAAGTGTAATCATCAGAGAGGTTTATTAATGGGTTATGTCCCCGGGAGTGACAGCTATTTCCTCTGGTGTGACACCATCTTAATGTAACACCAAGAGAGAAAAGCTGTCACACCGTTGGAAATCTCAGGCTCTATGGTCCATTTTGGGCCTTATTGTTAGCAGTACACCTTCCACATGATTTCACCACATGTTTCACCACATGCTTTTTATCCTTCAATAGTCAAAAAAATATATTATTTTCATTTATACATTCAAAAGGCATCACACCAAAGGACAAAAATAAGGACCCCTGTTATGGAAGTGGGAGTGCAATATTTAGATATTTCTATAAAGCTTACAATCTGTTCAGACCATGTGCCCCAGCCATGTCTTCTGTACTTCCTCATTGTAAGAGAACCCTCCCTCAGCACAGTGGTGCCTAAATGCTGGCTTGTTGTTTAATCACAGAATTGTGTCACACCAAGTGAACATTGCTTTTAGGGACAACATGTAATCAATCGGAACTATTTAGAAATATCATGAATAGACTTAAGAACTATTGTTTCTTGAAATCTAGTTCTGTGTTATAACTAAAAGAGTAGGTGAAGAGAACTTGATTCATTTTTTAATTCATTGATTTAAGTTCAAAGTTCCACAACCTTACCTGGGACAGTCACACCTTTGGACAATTGTCATGTTTGTTACATTTCTTTCAGAACAAATTATAAACTGCATGAATTTACTCATGATCCAAGTAAAACAAATAAAGCTTTTATTATTATATTACAATTATAGACCATTGAAGTTATATTATTGTTTGCCAACTTGGCCAAGAAAAAAGGAGCGTCACATCAACTATAGAGCTAACACAGGTCTGAACATATGCTCACGTGTGCACTGTCTACGACCAAATGTCAGAACTGTTATAATGTAGTTACGATGCTCTGTGTTTGTGATTGGCTAGACGTACTGTTCCTGAGTGTACAGACTATGTAACTGTGCTAATTTGTGTAAGTGTGAGTGTGTGTGTCTGTTGATGTGTAATTACGAGTGGCTGTAGGCGACACTCTACAGTGTGTGTATGTGTGTGTCTGTTGATGTGTAATTATGGTCACTAATGGAGTGCATGTGTCGGAGGGTGTGTTCCTAACTGTCACTCTCTGTCCCACGCCCCCACCCCCCGTCTTTGGCACTGGCATTCCTGACTCACTTCACAGCCAGCCCAACATGCTCGGATCTGTGTGTGTGTGTCGGCGTGAACTTTTCAACCCCCTCCTCTCCCCAGGCCTGTTATTGACTGCTGATATTGGCTGAATATCCTAGTTTGGCTGCGACAGGAGAGGGAAACAAGTGTGTGTGTGTGTGTGTGTGTGTGTGTACCTGTGTTGGTGTCGTAGCAGCAGATTATGGGGCATGACATAGAGAGAGAATACATGCCCAGTTCTGCCTGCTTCGAAAAGTCCCTTCTCATCTGAGAGAGCCCATCTAGCGTGTCCCATCCTATCCTGTGACGGCTCCTCTTCTCATTTGGCTCTGCTCTGTGTGTTCCTCTGAGGAGGCCGTGTGTGTGGAGGGCTCAGAGCAGAGAGCTCAGTTTGCGTCACAAATGGAAACCTATTCCCTATTTAGTGCACTGCTTTTTTGGGGCCCATATGGGACATAGTCTCTGCCCTCTCTGACTGAGGGTATGTCTAGCTTCTGAGAGAGCGAGAGGAGAGGGACAGGGAGAGGAGAGGAACAGGAGAGGGAGAAGAGGGAGAGGAGAAGAATAGGGAGAGGGAGAGCGGGAGGATAGGGACAGGGAGCTGAGAGGGAAAGGAGAGGGAGGAGAGGGAGAGGAGAAGAATAGGGAGAGGGAGAGTGGGAGGAGAGGGACAGGGAGCTGAGCGGGAAAGGAGAGGGAGGAGAGGGAGAGGAGAGGAAGAGGGAGAGGAGAAGAATAGGGAGAGGGAGAGCGGGAGGAGAGGGACAGGGAGCTGAGAGGGAAAGGAGAGGGAGGAGAGGGAGAGCGGGAGGAAGAGGGAGAGGAGAAGAATAGGGAGAGGGAGAGCGGGAGGAGAGGGACAGGGAGCTGAGAGGGAAAGGAGAGGGAGGAGAGGGAGAGCGGGAGGAAGAGGGAGAGGAGAAGAATAGGGAGAGGGAGAGCGGGAGGAGAGGGACAGGGAGCTGAGAGGGAAAGGAGAGGGAGGAGAGGGAGAGCGGGAGGAAGATGGAGAGGAGAAGAATAGGGAGAGGGAGAGCGGGAGGAGAGGGACAGGGAGCTGAGAGGGAAAGGAGAGGGAGGAGAGGGAGAGGAGAGGAAGAGGGAGAGGAGAAGAATAGGGAGAGGGAGAGCGGGAGGAGAGGGACAGGGAGCTGAGAGGGAAAGGAGAGGAGAGGGAGAGCGGGAGGAAGAGGGAGAGGAGAAGAATAGGGAGAGGGAGAGCGGGAGGAGAGGGACAGGGAGCTGAGAGGGAAAGGAGAGGGAGGAGAGGGAGCGCGGGAGGAAGAGGGAGAGGAGAAGAATAGGGAGAGGGAGAGCGGGAGGAGAGGGACAGGGAGCTGAGGGAAAGGAGAGGGAGGAGAGGGAGAGGAGAGGAAGAGGGAGAGGAGAAGAATAGGGAGAGGGAGAGCGGGAGGAGAGGGACAGGGAGCTGAGAGGGAAAGGAGAGGGAGGAGAGGGAGAGGAGAGGAAGAGGGAGAGGAGAAGAATAGGGAGAGGGAGAGCGGGAGGAGAGGGACAGGGAGCTGAGAGGGAAAGGAGAGGGAGGAGAGGGAGAGCGGGAGGAGAGGGACAGGGAGAGGAGAGGGAAAGGAGAGGGAGAGGAGCAGGGTTCATTATACCGGGTGAAGATACCTTGCTCAGCCTGTCTGCTGCTATCTCTCCCCAACACCTGCTCCAGCTCCAGATGAGATCAGCAGAGTGGGGCAGAGGTGGGCACAGGGAAGCCTGCTGCTGGAGAGCCAGGCACGTAAAGGGGAGATGGAGGGAGAGGGATGGAGGGAGGAGGTTTGAGCTTAGTAGAGGAACAGGCTGTGCAGGGAAGATATCAACCCAGGTTTGAACCCGCCCCAAGACAGTTGTAATCCTGCCACGTCGTTAGAGTATTGCGAGGTTTGTTTTTATATGTAGTGGCGTGATCGCTCTGGGTAGATGAGATTAGACTTTTAAGATGGAAGAAGTTGCCAAATGTTCAAGTGACAAGAAGAATGCATAATATTTACAGTGTCACACTTTCAGAGGACATCCCATCTATCTTGATAGTAGACTACACACGCCACACAAGGTCTGACAACAGGCTGATGCCTACGGAAGGCCAGGCCCAGGGTTTTGTGTGTTTTTACACAGTATTGCCACTGGAGTACTGGAGAGTATATTTGAAGTGTATTAAAGCCATGGTAAGTCAGTTCTTACCGCTGCTATAAAGCCAGTTAGGGCTCTCACTGGTCAGCAATAACACAGTTAACAAAACTAAATGGCCAGGCCAGATGCCACTGTGCCCACTAGCAGCTCTCCAGCTACCCATCCTAACCACTGCCAGGCCTGTGTAAAGGAATTCACACATTAACACAGAAAACAAACGAGAAGGCTGAAAACATGGAGGTGTTTTGATATTTTATTTCATATCTGACCTCCACTGACTGGCCCACATGATATTGCCAGATCAGGTAGCTGATGTTAGAGCTGTGTGTTGCTATACTGCCACAGATCAGACAACAGAAGTGGATGAGATTATGAGATTTGAGGCCGTAACAAGTGACCGAGGCTCCCTCCCTGCCACTGTAGGGGCCAGCTCCAGGCTCCAGGCTCCCAGACCCTTTATTTCTCTCCTCTTATTTATTTTGTACACCGCCTCGTTAATATTTGAAAGGGAAACCAAAGCGCGGCCCATAGCCCAGGCAGAGCACTTTAGAGACCCCAGAAGCAGGGCCGCCATGACATGAGAGATGGGACCAGCCTACAGCCTACGCCGCACACACACACATACAACACACACACACACACACACACACACTGCTAGAGAGGTGAGGGCCTGGATGCTTAGGATCTGATGGACTCAGCCCGTCCCCTCTTCATCGATCTCTCCTTCAGACCATTTATCACCTCTGCAACACCAGGAGCTATAGCTGCTCTCTTTCTGTGTGTCCTACTGAAGCCTTTCTACTCCTCCTCTGACTTAGACTAGCTCAGAGATCAAACCATGAGGGCCCTCCACTCCCTCCCATCCAGGTTGTGTTTGAGGCAATAATTGGGGCATCTAGTGAGTAAAGAGGATGTTTTGGGAACAGAGGGGATATGGTCTGGCTTTATTGGTCTGGAATCAGCCCAGAGAGGGTCCAGGATGGTTCTGGGTGGAGATCAATGATCCCTGAGTGTTAGTGGTATTGACTCTCTTTCCTCCAGCCCCTGCTCTCCCTCCCTCCCTCCCCGAGTCCCTCCCTCCCTCCATCCCCAAATCCGTCCCCCACGCCCTCCCTCCCATCAAGGGCCCTCTCCCTCTCTCATCTCCTTCTCTCTCACCTAATGTTACACTTAATGAGACAATTAGTCTGTGATGGCGTGGCCAGCATCTTAAACTGTTGTTTACTCTCCATTCATTATTAATATCTCATCGTTAGTAAGGGTATGAATACAATTAAAAGGAGCAGGGAGAGAAAGCGTTAGCTCCCCATGGTGGGTGCTTATTAAGATAGGATACTTTGTTATCTGAAATGGGGGCTGGGGAGCTAATTGTTAGTGGTACAGAAGATACATTGGTTCAGTAACATGGAGTTGTTGTGTGATTTATACAACCGTAGAGGAGATGCTGTGAGCTCAGGAGATGAAGGGTGTTGTAGGTTCATTTTGAGTATAAGAACAAACAAGCAGCCTGGGTCTTGTAGAGGCTTCCTCATAAAGTTTTCCTCTCATACCACCAATACCAACACACATCAGGCAGGGGGTATGCAAATTGAGCCCCTCTCCCTCCCCTTCATTTTTATGCACCTCTGAATTATTCACGTGGGTCGGGTTGCTTTTAGGCCCAACTCTGCTTTTAAATATCTAAACAACAAGTGAGACCTGGGAGGAAGAAAGGCTTGGTCTGGTTCAGAGCCCAGCAGTCAGTGAGGTGGTTGAGATGGAGAGTGGATCAACTGAAACTCAGTCAGCATCACACAACAAGCCTGATAAAATAGTTACCATGACTCTGTGTCTGTCTGTCCTAACTCCTTGTCCAGAGTTCTGTCTGTAACACACTATACTATGGTAAGGCTGAATCTGACTGCACCAGTGACTGAGCTTGGTAGCCTCCACCTCATGATGCCAGCAGAGTGGAACTGGTAAGAGAGAGAGTCTATACGGAGGCAGATAGGAGCATAAAACATTTATTAAAAAAACAATAAAACATTCAAATCGCTCCAGTCAACAGTGCAATACTGCTTCCAGCTCCTCACCTCTCTCAGACATCGCTCTACACAGACAGGACCGTTTCCAAATATTCAGCTCTGTGGACTCTCTCAGACATCGCTCTACACAGACAGGACCGTTTCCAAATATTCAGCTCTGTGGACTCTCTCAGACATCGCTCTACACAGACAGGACCGTTTCCAAATATTCAGCTCTGTGGACTCTCTCAGACATCGCTCTACACAGACAGGACCGTTTCCAAATATTCAGCTCTGTGGACTCTCTCTCTACACAGACAGACATTCGCTCTCAGACACACAGACAGGACCGTTTCCACAGGATATTCAGCTCTGTGGACTCTCTCAGACATCGCTCTACACAGACAGGACCGTTTCCAGATATTCAGCTCTGTGGACTCTCTCAGACATCGCTCTACACAGACAGGACCGTTTCCAGATATTCAGCTCTGTGGACTCTCTCAGACATCGCTCTACACAGACAGGACCGTTTCCAAATATTCAGCTCTGTGGACTCTCTCAGACATCGCTCTTCAGACATCGCTCACACAGACAGGACCGTTTCCAAATATTCAGCTCTGTGGACTCTCTCAGACACGCTCTACACAGACAGGACCGTTTCCAAATATTCAGCTCTGTGGACTCTCTCAGACATCGCTCTACACAGACAGGACCGTTTCCAAATATTCAGCTCTGGACTCTCTCAGACATCGCTCTACACAGACAGGAGTTTCCAAATATTCACATTCAGCTCTGTGGACTCTCTCAGACATCGCTCTACACAGACAGGACCGTTTCCAAATATTCAGCTCTGTGGACTCTCTCAGACATCGCTCTACACAGACAGGACCGTTTCCAAATATTCAGCTCTGTGGACTCTCTCAGACATCGCTCTACACAGACAGGACCGTTTCCAGATATTCAGCTTTGTGGACTCTCTCAGACATCACAACACAGAACACATGTTATAATACCACAACACAGAACACATGTTATAGTACCACAACACAGAACACATGTTATAATACCAGAACACAGAACACATTATGATACAACAACACAGAACACATGTTATAATACCACAACACAGAACACATGTTATGATACCACAACACAGAACACATGTTATGACACCCCAACACAGAACACATGTTATGACACCCCAACACAGAACACATGTTATGACACCCCAACACAGAACACATGTTATGACACCCCAACACAGCACACATGTTATAATACCACAACACAGAACACATGTTATGACAGGGTTCATGGTGTGTTAATGATAATATGATGTAGACTCATGACAGGTAATTCAGGCTAAGCGTGACACAGTGCAGCTCCAAAGCTATTCCCTCCCCCATCCCTCCAGTAGTAGTGCAACAGGCTATAAGCCTCCTCAGCTCCCCTAGCTGCTGGCCACTGAGGCAGAGAATAATAACTCATAGCCAACATCACGCTGGAGCACGGCAGCATGGCAGCAATAGCTTTCAAGCTCCCACTTAAAATAGTGGTGGTGACAAGCCTGCTGCTTTAAATAAGAACCTCAGCCAGTCTGGAGAGGCCCCATAATCCCAGCAGTGAGTGGGAGGGAGGGAGGGAGGGAGGGAGGGAGGGAGGGGAGGGAGGGAGGGAGGGAGGGAGGGAGGGAGGGAGGGAGGGAGGGAGGGAGGGAGGGAGGGAGGGAGGGAGGGAGGGAGGAAGGGAGGGAGGGAGAGATGCCACCCTAAGATCTGCCTCCACAGGGACACTGGGAACAATTTACTACAGCAGGCAGATTACTCTGGGAGAGGGGGATTCACAGAGAGAGAAAGTGAGGGGGGAGAGAGATAGAGAGACACAGAGTGCTAGGTAGAGAGCGGAGTGAGAGGGAGGGAGAAGAGAGAAAATGAAAATGCTGAAAGAGACACGCAGAAAAAAAGTGAAACCTTCTGTACAAAGCCTATAGCTACATACGTACTGTAGGTGTAGGTTGTAATATATGGAGGTATTGTGAGGGTAAAATGTGAAGCCGCATAGTAAGGTCATTGTACTGTAACTGTTTGTACTTCAGAGCTAGGAGTGATCCAGCTGGACAGAACTCTCCTGTCCTCTCACTGCTCACTGCTCACTGTCTGTCACTGATAGGTAATGAACAACCACACACACATACACACACACATACACACACACACACAGACAGACAGACAGACAGACAGACAGACAGACAGACAGACAGACAGACAGACAGACAGACAGACAGACAGACAGACTCTCTGGTGTGTTCTCCATGCTCCCTTTGCTCGCTCTGTGACAGTGCTAGATGATGTAATTCCGGCCTGGTAAGGAAGGCAACTGCTGAAATGGGGACGATGACGTCACCAGGGTCACTGGCACCCTCCTCCCTGGAGCTGTCCTGTAAGAACACACTGTCCAGTACACCACGGGAACACACACCATTTCCCATCCTCCCTCTTTTTCTCTTTCTCCTTCCCCTCTCTCTACCATCCTTCAGCTCTCCCTCCGCCTCCCCCTCACTTCCGTCCTCCAACCCTCCCTCATATACATTTTCTCCATCCCTCCACCTCTCTCCCTCTCTCTCACTCCCTCTCCCACTCCCTCTCACTCTGCCCCTCTCCCCCCTCTCCCTCTCACACCCTCTCTCACTCCCCTCTCCCCTCTCCCCTCCTCACTCCCCTCTCACCCTCTCCCTCTCACACCCTCTCTCATCCTCTCCCTCTCACTCCCCCTCTCTCCATCTCCCTCTGACCCTCTCACACCCTCTTTCATCCTCTCCCTCTCACTCCCTCCCTCTTTACCTGAGGCTCTTGTTCTTTAATAGCAAATTGAACCTCTCACTCTGAAATAAATAATTACTCTCTGGAGAGAAAGGGGACTGCCGGGGAATGCTGATATGACACACAATGTCACCTTGCCACTCAGGATCTCCGCACAGCACACAGCCAGCTCTGCTCCATAGCGAGAGAGGGAGGTAGGAAGAAGGATGGGAGGGGTAGAGAATAAAAACAAGGGATGGTGAGAGACAGACACAGAGAGTGAGGGTGAGAGAGGAGGGGAGAACAGGGTGAGAAAGACACATAAAGTGAGAGCGAGAGAGCAAGAGTGAGAGAAAATGAGAGAGAGAACCTGGGCGGGTATCAGATTGAAACCGAGCGATGGAAGGAGAAAAAACACTTCTAGAGGACAGACAGTGCGGAGCGGGTAATAAGTGCAGGAAGATGAGAAGAGGAGTGACCAGAGGAGAGGGAGGAGATGAGAGAGGGAAAAGTGGGAGGATGGAACATGGCATGTGTGAAAGAGGGGAGGGAAAGAGGAGGATAACTAAGGTAAAGAGCAGAGAGAGAGAGATAGAGAGGGAGGGTGTGAGAGAGAGAGAGAGAGAGAGAGAGAGAGAGAGAAGAGTGTGAGAGGGAGATGAGAGTGGTGATAGACAGAGAAGAAAGTGTGAGAGAGAGAGAATGTGGTGAAAGAGAGAGAAGAGAGTGTGAGAGAGAGAGAATGTTGTGAAAGAGAGAGAAGAGAGTGTGAGAGAGCGATAGAGTGGTGAAAGAGAGAGAAGAGAGTGAGAGAGATAGAGAGGGAGGGTGTGAGAGAGTGATAGAGAGGGAGGGTGTGAAAGAGAGAGAGAGACAGAAGAGTGAGAGAGAATGATAGTGGTGAAAAAGAGAGAAGGGAGTGAGAGAGAGAGAGAGAGAAGAGAGTGTGAGAGAGTGATAGAGAGTGGTGGAAAAGAGAGTGAGAGAGAGATAGAGAGGGAGGGTGTGAAAGAGAGAAGAGAGTGTGAGAAAGAGATAAAGTGGTGAAAGAGAGAGAAGACAATGTGAGAGAGAGATAGAAAGTGGTGAAAGAGAGGGAAGACAATGTGAGAGAGAGAGAGAAAGTGGTGAAAGAGAGAGAAGACAATGTGAGAGAGAGATAGAAAGTGGTGAAAGAGAGAGAAGACAATGTGAGAGAGAGATAGAAAGTGGTGAAAGAGAGAGAAGACAATGTGAGAGAGAGATAGAAAGTGGTGAAAGACAGAGAAGACAATGTGAGAGAGAGATAGAAAGTGGTGAAAGAGAGAGAAGACAATGTGAGAGAGAGATAGAAAGTGGTGAAAGACAGAGAAGACAATGAGAGAGAGATAGAAAGTGGTGAAAGACAGAGAAGACAATGTGAGAGAGAGATAGAAAGTGGTGAAAGAGAGAGAAGACAATGTGAGAGAGAGATAGAAAGTGGTGAAAGACAGAGAAGACAATGTGAGAGAGAGGTAGAAAGTGGTGAAAGACAGAGAAGACAATGTGAGAGAGAGGTAGAAAGTGGTGAAAGACAGAGAAGACAATGTGAGAGAGAGATAGAAAGTGGTGAAAGACAGAGAAGACAATGAGAGAGAGGTAGAACGTGGTGAAAGACAGAGAAGACAATGAGAGAGAGGTAGAAAGTGGTGAAAGACAGAGAAGACAATGTGAGAGAGAGATAGAAAGTGGTGAAAGACAGAGAAGACAATGTGAGAGAGAGATAGAAAGTGGTGAAAGACAGAGAAGACAATGTGAGAGAGAGAGATAGAAAGTGGTGAAAGACAGAGAAGACAATGTGAGAGAGAGATAGAAAGTGGTGAAAGACAGAGAAGACAATGTGAGAGAGAGATAGAAAGTGGTGAAAGACAGAGAAGACAATGTGAGAGAGAGATAGAAAGTGGTGAAAGACAGAGAAGACAATGTGAGAGAGAGATAGAAAGTGGTGAAAGACAGAGAAGACAATGTGAGAGAGAGGTAGAAAGTGGTGAAAGACAGAGAAGACAATGAGAGAGAGGTAGAAAGTGGTGAAAGACAGAGAAGACAATGAGAGAGAGATAGAAAGTGGTGAAAGAGAGAGAAGACAATGTGAGAGAGAGGTAGAAAGTGGTGAAAGACAGAGAAGACAATGTGAGAGAGAGATAGAAAGTGGTGAAAGAGAGAGAAGACAATGTGAGAGAGAGATAGAAAGTGGTGAAAGACAGAGAAGACAATGTGAGAGAGAGATAGAAAGTGGTGAAAGAGAGAGAAGACAATGTGAGAGAGAGGTAGAAAGTGGTGAAAGACAGAGAAGACAATGTGAGAGAGAGGTAGAAAGTGGTGAAAGACAGAGAAGACAATGTGAGAGAGAGATAGAAAGTGGTGAAAGACAGAGAAGACAATGTGAGAGAGAGATAGAAAGTGGTGAAAGACAGAGAAGACAATGTGAGAGAGAGGTAGAAAGTGGTGAAAGACAGAGAAGACAATGTGAGAGAGAGGTAGAAAGTGGTGAAAGACAGAGAAGACAATGTGAGAGAGAGATAGAAAGTGGTGAAAGACAGAGAAGACAATGTGAGAGAGAGATAGAAAGTGGTGAAAGACAGAGAAGACAATGTGAGAGAGAGGTAGAAAGTGGTGAAAGACAGAGAAGACAATGTGAGAGAGAGGTAGAAAGTGGTGAAAGACAGAGAAGACAATGTGAGAGAGAGGTAGAAAGTGGTGAAAGAGAGAGAAGACAATGTGAGAGAGAGGTAGAAAGTGGTGAAAGACAGAGAAGACAATGTGAGAGAGAGATAGAAAGTGGTGAAAGAGAGAGAAGACAATGTGAGAGAGAGATAGAAAGTGGTGAAAGACAGAGAAGACAATGTGAGAGAGAGATAGAAAGTGGTGAAAGACAGAGAAGACAATGTGAGAGAGAGATAGAAAGTGGTGAAAGACAGAGAAGACAATGTGAGAGAGAGGTAGAAAGTGGTGAAAGACAGAGAAGACAATGTGAGAGAGAGGTAGAAAGTGGTGAAAGACAGAGAAGACAATGTGAGAGAGAGATAGAAAGTGGTGAAAGAGAGAGAAGACAATGTGAGAGAGAGGTAGAAAGTGGTGAAAGACAGAGAAGACAATGTGAGAGAGAGATAGAAAGTGGTGAAAGAGAGAGAAGACAATGTGAGAGAGAGATAGAAAGTGGTGAAAGACAGAGAAGACAATGTGAGAGAGAGATAGAAAGTGGTGAAAGACAGAGAAGACAATGTGAGAGAGAGGTAGAAAGTGGTGAAAGACAGAGAAGACAATGTGAGAGAGAGGTAGAAAGTGGTGAAAGACAGAGAAGACAATGTGAGAGAGAGGTAGAAAGTGGTGAAAGACAGAGAAGACAATGTGAGAGAGAGGTAGAAAGTGGTGAAAGAGAGAGAAGACAATGTGAGAGAGAGATAGAAAGTGGTGAAAGACAGAGAAGACAATGTGAGAGAGAGGTAGAAAGTGGTGAAAGAGAGAGAAGAGAGTGAATGAGTGTGAAAGGGGGAGAGAGAGGTGGGGTGGCAGGTAACCTAGTGGTTAAGAGCATTGGGTCAGTACCCAAAAGGATGCTGGTTCAAATCCCCGAGCAGATTAGGTGCCAGGCTGCCCTGCAGCAGGAGGAAGACCAGTCCAGAGCCATCAAGACCATGTCCCTTTTTCCATCACACTGACTAGCCTGGGCCTGTATATACTGTACAGTATGTGGCTGAGTAGAATCAAGGCCTGAATAGAATAGAATATTTTTCATAATCTGGCTATCAATCAGAAATAAATTGCACAAGGGAGTCTCATGCTACTGTGTAGAATTCATCCTTGATTTCACCTACAGTAAATCAAATCAAATGTATTTATATAGCCCTTCGTACATCAGCTGAAATCTCAAAGTGCTGTACAGAAACCCAGCCTAAAACCCCAAACAGCAAGCAATGCAGGTGTAGAAGCACCAGTCAACAGTTTGGACCCACTCATTCAATGTGTTTTCTTTCTTATTTTAAACGATTTTATACATTGTAGAAAAATAGTGAAGACGTCACAACTATGAAATAACACATATGGAATCATGTAGTAACCAATAAAGTGTTAAACAATATATTTTATATTCTTCAAAGTCACCACCCTTTGGACACTCTTGTCATTCTCTCAACCAGCTTTTTTTTCTTCTTCTACCTTTATTTAACTAGGCAAGTCAGTTAAGAACAAATTCTTATTTTCAATGACGGACTAGTGAGTTAACTGCCTTTTTACCTTGTCAGCTCAGGGATTCGATCTTGCAACCTTTCTGTTACAAGTCCAACGCTCTAACCACTTGGCTACCTGCCACCCCTTCCTGAGGTAGCTTCATGAGGTAGTCACCTGGAATACATTTCAATTAACAGGTGTGCCTTGTTAAAAGTTCATTTGTGGAATTTCTTTCCTTCTTAATGCGTTTGAGCCAATCAGTTGTGTTGTGACAAGGTAGATGTGATATACAGAAGATATCCCTATTTGGTAAAAGACCAAGTCCATATTATGGCAAGAACTTTTAACAAGACACACCTGTTAAATTAAATACATTCCACGTGACTACCTCATGAAGCTGGTTGAGAGAATGACAAGAGTGTGCAAAGCTGTCATCAAGGCAAAGGGTGGCTACTTTTAAAAATCTCAAATATAAAATATATTTTGATTTGTTTAACACTTTTTTGGTTACCACATGATTCCATATGTGTTGTTTCATTGTTCTGATGTCTTCACTATTATTCTACAATGTAGAAAATAGTTAAAATAAATAAAAACCCTTGAATGAGTAGGTGTGTCCAAACTTTTGACTGGTACTGTACATACATACTTAAAGTAAAAAAAGTAAATAATGTACCTAATAACACAAGCAAGCACACACACACACACACACACACACACACACACACAAATGAACAGACACACACAATCACACACCCACTACTCATAAGTATCCCCCTCCTCCCCCTCCTCCATGGCTTGTGAAATGAGGGCTATTTTTAATATCTGCCTGGGTGCCTTCTGAATAATGGGCAAATATTCTTCAAGGTCACAACTCATTTGTCAGGCTGCTAGTCTAAAGAACGGCTCAGTGCTCTAAAGCTAACATTCAGCTTTTATTCTGCTGATAAAACCCACCAAGGCTTTATGAGAACAAGCAGTTAAAACAAGGAAGAATAACAGTCAGGCACTACTGAGGGAGACACAGGCAGAGGTGTGGGAGAGGGTGACAGCCTCACCAGGCCGGGTGGAGGAGGAGGAGGAGGAAGAGGAGAGAGGGACGAGGAGAGGAGGAAGAGGAGGAGGGGGAGAGAGGGAAGGGGCAGGAGAAGGATTTGGCTGGGGCTAAATTGGTGAAAATCCATCAGCTTATTGCCTAGTGAATCTTTAGGTGAATGACATAGGTTAATAAAGGAGTTGCTGAGTGGACAAATCAAACAGGCTCTTTGTCTGCCTGACGGCCAAGATAATGACTTACATACAGACTCGCAGCAGAAGGCGGGAGTTGTTGTGATAATGTAACAGAGGTCTGATGTCATCAAACCTTATCCCATCCCAGACGAGCACCTGCCATTACAGTAGGTAAATGGCTCTACATCTATCATAACAGACCACAATATGACTATTCATCTAATACCCTAACCTTAACTGCTAAACCGAAAATGTCATTGATGTAATACAATTCACAAAAGCATGTTGTGGTGCATGAAATAGCGATACATTTCAGTACCATTTAAAACATTAATCATATTTTATCTCTTCTGCCAGTATTATTTAATTATAGATGTGTGGTTTATTATCATACAACTGTAAACCATCAGTATACATCCACCCTGACCCCAGGCCCAGCACCTCCAGAACAGAACAGGTTATTAAACCCTAGCCCCCAGCCAGCATCTACCTCTCCCCTCCCAGTCCCTGGCCACAGACTTTATCTTCCTCCTCAGCCCAGGCATGACATCTCCGTGATGCTTTCAATTTTCTGCTCCGTGCCTCTGTGTTTTATGGACCTGTGTGGAGAACCAGGGTGAGTGCCGGCCAGGTGACCTGTGCATGTGGCCATGAGGACGTCAGTACCACCCGCCAAACAGGGACCAAGAGCCAGCACCAGCCACCGACAACACAGTGACACCACTGGGTCATACATACAGAAGATGGAAGTTTGACTTATATTGGGGATACCTTGATCTAACATCTAACACATACAACAGTGGTTCATAACAAACAGTGCAACCAAGTGAAGGTCAGTTCAGTTGAATTGCATACAGTATATATATATAGTATAAATTGACAATTTTACTAACCCGACAGACCTTATTTGTTTTAAATACTATAAGCTATGCCTCTGAATGCTACAGAAACCTGATGTACCCACCCATGCACTACGCCAGCCTTGGATCTTATTCCAAAGGTGTCCCTTTGCTCTGAACCAAAGGTAGATTTCCCTTGGTACTGTCATGGAGTTTGGAAGGCTTTAGCCTGGTCCTTTGTTATAAGAACTAGAAAAGTTGGCTATGCAAATAAACCTGGATGGAATAAAAAAAATGTAAGTTAATTATTAAGCCTAAAGTGGCTGGTATGTTCAATGGACACCATTTTATTTTACCTTTATTTAACCAGGCAAGTCAGTTAACCTGTTGCTCCTACCCTCTACTTTTTTGAACATTTTGTTAAAAATCGCGCAACATTTCAGCGCCCTGCTACTCATGCCAGGAATATAGTACGTTCATATGGTTAGAATGTGTGGATAGGAAACCCTCGGACGTTTTTAAAACTGGTTAAATCACGACTGTGGCTATTACATAACGTGCGTTACATCGGAAAGCGCAGGAAAACCTGATCACAGAAAATGGAAATAAATATCCTTGCGCCACTTCAAGCAATTGTTAACAGTGAGCCTAATTAGATAAGACCGAGCATTCAACTCCCACAGCATCCCCATGTTGTCTAGAGTCTTGTGAATTGAATCCTCTTTGATTCTTGGTTGAACCGAAAGAGGGGCACGACTTACCTCCGGTCTCCGCCCAGATCATTCCGGAAGAGCTCTCTCCTGAAATTTTTTCCAAGACGACAGCTAATGATATTTACATCGCCTACGGATGATTTTTATCGCTTATTAACGTTTACTAATACCTAAAGTAGCATTACAAACGTATTTCGAAGTGTTTTGTGAAAGTTTATCGTCTACTTTTTGAATTTTAAAAAATGACGTTACGTTGTGAAATCGCTGTTTTTTTCGTTTATCACACAGTCTACATATAACGATATCTTGGCTTTATATGGCCCGATTTAATCGAAATAAAGACCCAATAGTGTTTATGGGACATCTAGGAGTGCCAACAAAGAAGATGGTGAAAGGTAATGACTGTTTTCTATTTTATTGTGCGGTTTGTGTAACGCCGAAATGCTAATTATTTTGTTTACGTCCCCTGCTGTGCTTTTCTGTTGTAGTGTATTGGTGCATGCTATCAGATAATAGCTTCTCATGCTGTCGCCGAAAAGCATTTTAAAAATCTGACTTGTTGCCTGGATTCACAACGAGTGTAGCTTTAATTTGATACCCTGCATGTCTATTTTAATGAACTTTTGAGTTTTAACTAATACTATTAGCATTTAGCGTAGCACAGTTGCATTTCCAGAGCTCTAGTTGGGACGCAAGCGTCCCAACTAGAGGCAAGAGGTTAAGAACAAATTCTTAATTTTCAATGACAGCCTAGGAACAGTGGGTTAACTGCCTGTTCAGGGGCAGAATGACAGATTTGTACCTTGTCAGCTCAGGGATTTGAACTTGCAACCTTCCGGTTACTAGTCCAACGCTCTAACCACTAGGCTACCCTGCAGCCACATAATAACCATTACCCGGTGGTGTACTCTAACAGCTGGGTGGAACTGAGGAGAGGGAGACACACAAACAAACACTAGCTGCCGTAATAAAGACATTATATTTCTATAAATATATATAGCATACATAGTTCTATTTTATTCTGTGACGTCAGCTACCAGAGGGCAAAGGAGGGCTTGTGCTTATGCTTCTTTATGCTAAACAGCTTGTGATAAACCCATTTTTAAAAGCAACATAATTCACTTTTTGAATGGCCCTGGCTGCAAGTGTACATTGATTAAGTTGCAGTAGGAGCCTCAAATGGCTAATTAATGCCCCTGTGGCTTTATGAACGATACGAGAGTGAGATGGTCAGTGGTTTTCCTATGGGCCAACGAGCAGGTCTCCCAGTCATATTGCCTGCTGAAATCTACATATAAACGTCAGATGAAAGTGATTGAGGGAAGTAGTGCTCAGCGTTCTCTCCAGCTAGCCTAACCAAATGAGATGTATCCCTCCCATCAACACATACGTATGGTAAGAGGCTTAATGTAAACAGTGCTTCATATATCATAATGGTGCTATGGTGGTTGCAGGACCTAGGGCTGGTGCTAGTGGTTAAGGCTAGGACCAGAGCTGTGTTATTAACAGCACTGGAGGGGGCTACCAGAGAGAAGGTGGTAGAGTTGAAAAGGGAATGAGCCCCCAGCGCATTCCACTGCCAGCCCCTCACAAACAAACACTCAAATGCTCATTTCCCACGACCCTTCATCCCTCTGAGCTGAAATGCAGTCTCAGTTGTTTTTACCGTTCTTTCTACCGTCTCTTGGCACTGCATGGATCAGCTGAAATCATTAATTGGATGGAGAGTCTCCTCACTTTGGCTTTTTCAGGTGTAAATACAGGGATGATGGGAAGGGAACTCAATATGGGGAGGATTTAAACAAGGCCAAGACAGGAGAGATATGGAGACATGGACCAGTGAAATATTGAAGAGGTTATTTTGTCCCTGTAAAGCATGAAACATACCGAGAATCTCACTGCAGATAGACTGCCAATGGGTACTTATCACAGTGGGAGGCCGTTCCTTCTCTTGCTAAAACAAAAGCGGTACCTACTGCGTGCCATCCTGGTATCGACGAACCTAGATACTGTTTCTACTTGTAGATTCGCAATGCTGATCAGTGGCCAACAACTAGACTTTGAGCCAATCAGAGAGCACGAACCCCCACATGGGGCAGCCAACAGGAGTGACAACAAAACTTAAGTACTTAAGTAAAAAATACTTTAAAGTACTACTTAAGTAGTTTTTTTTAGGTATCTGTACTTTACAATTTTTTAAATATTTTTGACAACTTTTGCTTCACTACATTCCAAAAGAAAATAATGTACTTTTTACTCCATACATTTTCCCTGACACCCAAAAGTACTTGCTATATTCTGACAGGAAAATGGTCCAATTCACACACTTATCAAGAGAACAGCCCTGGTCATCCCTACTGCCTCTGATCTGGCAGACTCACTAAACACAAATGCTTCATTTGTAAATTATGTCTGAGTGTTGGAGTTTGCCCCTGGCTATATGTCAATTTTTTTTAAAATACAAATTAAATGGTGCCGTCTGGTTTGCTTAATATAAGGAATTTAAAATAATTTATACTTTTACTTTTGATACTTAAGTATATTTGAAACCAAATACTTTTAGACTTTTACTCAAGTAGTATTTTACTGGGTGACTTTCACTTTCACTTGAGTCCTTTTCTATTAAGGTATCTTTACTTTTACTCAAGTATTTTAATGAAGTACTTTTCCACCACTGATGCAATGTAAGCTATGGGATGGTAGCTAACTAAATGCACACTGCACAGACCCAATGCATACAACACTAAATATTTCCTCCAAGCTAAAAACCACTGTAGCTAGTACTGACATAATTAAATCACAATGGATTATTTTCTATGAAACAGCTGCCTGTGTTAACTCCTGAGTTAGTGTAGTGTCCTTAGCTAGCTAGCTAGCTAAACATTTGGCTATGTGTTGGCACTGGCAGTATTGGACTATAGAAAGTGAATTAAATCGTTTTTCGACATATTCCTAGGTAGTTATCTATTTGTGGCTATCTGGCTGTTATCAACAAGGGCTTTCTATAAAATAGCAACATTAGCGCAGCTAGCTAGCTAACATTGTAATCATAAACTAAGCAACACATGGACATGCATAGCCAAACAACGCTACTGCCACCTTCTGGTTTGGAGTAGTTTAACAAGGCTGAGTAGCTGACGACTTCAAGGTCTTTTCTGTGTGATCACAAAAGAGATGACATTTGACAAATCTACCTGTGTGTCTGAGCTATAAGAGGTAGAGGTGCCCTACAGTCTCATCACTGTGAATTGCATGTGGTCTCAGCTGGGTGAAGGGGGGGGGGGGTGACGATCCTGGGTCTTCTCACACTATTATAGCGAAATCCCATCTGTAGTAAGACGATGGGGGATATGAAGGCTTGTGCCTGAGCAGGCTGTACTAGTGAGCAGAGAAGGTCTCCCAAACAGACCCAGATTGAGGGAATCCAGTGACTGCGATGCATAACAGGCCGATCCAGCATCACCCATAGTGCCCACCGCTTAGCTGAACTTTGAAAGATATTGCTTCTAAAGAGATGACTCCCGGCGACGGCCAAGTTGTGTAGTTTTATTACACCTTGAGGCTACTGCGCCCTGTCTTTGGAGAGATAAGGTTGTACCCTTTTCATTTTGTATCCTCCGGCCGATATTTTAAGTTGGCTTGTTAAGGGCAGGCGCAGCGAGCGGCTGGAACAGAGTTTGATACATTGCTTTACAACAGGAGCCGGGCTCATAACGCTCAAAGGCCGATCATTACTGACCTTAATAGCCCAGTCTGCATCTGGGCTTGATTGATCGTGCCTAGCAGGTTGTGAAATGTGCCATCTGAAGGAGGGAAGGTGAGAGGGGGGGAGGGGGGCAGGCAGGCAGCACAGGCCGAGCACTGAGAGGGGAGAGGAGGAGGGGAGGGGGACGAGGGAAGCAGGCAGCACAAGCCGAGCACTGAGGAGGGGGAGGAGAGGAGGGGGACGAGGGAAGCAGGCAGGCAGCACAAGCCGAGCACTGAGGAGGGGGGAGGAGGGGAGGGGGACGAGGGAAGCAGGCAGGCAGCACAAGCCGAGCACTGAGGAGGTGGAAGGAAAAAAGTGGCAAGGAGCCCAGCCAATCAGATCCAGTAGTGTAATTGATGGCCATAGTGGGATGTGCTGGAACCTTAACTACACTAAGAGGCCCAACAAGCACTATAAACATAGTCCCTGACATAAACAACAACACTTAGCCAGGCGTATACAATATTCATTTCAGGGGCTGCTTGGTAACTCTTGTTTACTCACTGCACGGCCGTTTATTTGTGCAGGATGTTGCCAGCCAGCACGGGTCACACAGCAGGGTGTGACAAGTTAGGTGATTGTTTGTGTGTGTGTGTGTGTGTGTGTGTGTGTGTGTGTGTGTGTGTGTGTGTGTGTGTGTGTGTGTGTGTGTGTGTGTGTGTGTGTGTGTGTGTGTGTACAGGAGCAGTGTAGAGGAACAGCATGCAGGTAGGTTGCTATGTATTCTCCAAAGAGTGTATTGGGGGTTAACCGACAGTAGAAGCATACATCAACATACAACATAATGCATCATGTTAAACCCGCCAACTGCCATAAGATCCTGGGCGTTCTACATTGCTAAGGCAGAGTTGGCTAGTCAACGACTGTGAATCACTTGTCAAGAAAGACAGCTGTCATAAATGCCAAATTGACTAGTACCGTTCACAGTGATACCAGTCAGTCTCAGCACATCCACTACATCTGCACTGTAATCCTAACAGAGGGCAGAATAACTATTACATACCAGAGACAGAAATAGGGGGTTAGAACAGACGCCATGTTAGGACCTTTATTCATTTTTAAAACGGTGATGTAACAATACGAGCGCACCTCTGAGAATTCATGACATGACCCGCTGTAAACAAGCTAACCAGAGTAGCGAATTTCACAGACGTTATTATTGATTAGCATTTGGGATAATGTGTAACCAAATCTGTACTGTGTTGTGGTGTCAACAAATTGCATATCTGCTTTCACTTCATAGGTTGTGAAAACGATCAGAAATAAAGCATAACGCGGAAGCGTCAATTGTAACTTAGCAACGGCTATGGAGGACAAAGTAGTGCTCTCGGAGCGTTCAGACAGAAACCATATTGGTCCAACTCTATATATAGGACTCTGCCAAAACCCATTACTACCCTGCTGTGCTATCAGTCTGAACTAGAGGAAAGAGGAGAGATGTGGCTGTGAAGTAGAAACATTGGTCGCAGATAGATTCCTTAGATTCATTTGGACCAATGAATTGCTTTTGCTGAGCCTTTTGACCCCACTGAATCAAGTAAGGTCAAAATAATGCAGAGAGAACGGAAATCTCAGGTAATTATTATAGGCTTGATAATAGAGTGCGTGATGGATCAAGATGTTAGATATTTAGTGTGATGATTTTGCCATGTTTTTATTTCCAACAGGAGTGTGACATACAACTACTGGTGTGTAAATGTGGTATAGACAGACCCTGAACACTGCTCTCATCCAAATGTCTCTGGGCCAACTTGACTCAGGGGGAGACATAACATCTGGTATGAGGAAGCTAATGATTGTGAGGGAAGAGAGGGATAGAGAGGGGGAGCGAGAGAGAAGAGAGTATATGCATGTGTGTACGCGCCCGCCTGTTGGTGTGTGTGTGTGTGTGTGTGTGTGTGTGCGTGCGAGCGCGGGCGTCTATGTGTAAATGCGAGGGTAAAGGGATGACAGAAGGCCAGGTGGAACGGAGACTACTGTCGCTGACTCAACACCTTTCTCATTTTATTACCAAATAATTCATGACAAACAGCTCTGGCGTTTCCCAAAGGTGAGCGGAGGGAGAGAATGAGAGGGGGGTTGGGGGAAGAGATGCTACAGAGATTGCATTGTTAATGCAGCATGTCTGTGTCAGTCAGAATGTCACCTCTACCTGATGCAGTCATCTACAGTATGTGTCTCTAACAGATACAGCGTGACAGTGATGGCTCTGGTTTCCTGTTTAGTCTCTCCATCAACACACAAAAGGCTGGTGACCTGGAAATCTCATCACCTCAATGGCTACAACAGCAAATGCTTTGTGTCAACAGGATAATGCCTTTAGAAACTGAAGGAAATGCTCTTTGGGAACATTTAAAGGTCAACTGACCCTTTTTTTTTAAACGGCCTGTGTTAGAAACATTAATTGTAGTGACTACCAAGTGTAAATAGGATCATTTGGGTCATAAAGTTAGTCTTGTTCACGACTTATTGGAACGTTTGGTATGGATTACTTACATGACCCCTTATGCTAATGATGCCTAACTGCCCAGAGACAATCCTTTGTGGTCCGCCCCCAGCTGCCATGTTGACATGTTGTTAAGTAAGCAAATGGGTGCAACATGTGCACATTTTGCTCTGGAAATATGAGTGAAAATGGGCTTCCATAAAGTTGGTGCAAACGTCCAATGCATTTCAACAATACTGCCAGATGGCCAGGAATGAATTACATCTGACACGGTCACCTCTGCTGCTTGTCACCATTCAAACCACTGGGGTTGGTGAGTATGTTAGCTATGTAGATAGCTACTTTTGGTTATATAACATTTTATTTGTCACATGCTTCGTAAACAACAGGTGTCAACTAACAGTGAAATGCTTACATATAATATATCGTATAATATTTGCACATGGTTATTTGGCAGAACTCAGCTTTATAGTATTATGTGAAATATTGTTTATTCTACATGGAACTATTACACTTGAAAGTTATAAAAAACACTTTAAGTATATCTACATAGGATCAGCAATTGTACTCTTCTCATATTACTTTGTAGGCTACTGACTGATGCAAAGCTTCCTCCTGGAGGAAACTTAGAATTGGTCAGTAGCCCTCAGAGTGGTACGAGAAGAGTGTTATCCTCCTGGAGGAAACTTTGAATTGGTCAGTAGCCCTCAGAGTGGTACGAGAAGATAGTCATCCTCCTGGAGGAAACTTTGAATTGGTCAGTAGCCCTCAGAGTGGTACGAGAAGATAGTCATCCTCCTGCAGGAAACTTTGAATTGGTCAGTAGCCCTCAGAGTGGTACGAGAAGATAGTCATCCTCCTGCAGGAAACTTTGAATCGGTCAGTAGCCCTCAGAGTGGTACGAGAAGATAGTCATCCTCCTGGAGGAAACTTTGAATTGGTCAGTAGCCCTCAGAGTGGTACGAGAAGATAGTCATCCTCCTGCAGGAAACTTTGAATTGGTCAGTAGCCCTCAGAGTGGTACAAGAAGAGTGTTATCCTCCTGGAGGAAACTTTGAATTGGTCAGTAGCCCTCAGAGTGGTACGAGAAGAGTGTTATCCTCCTGGAGGAAACTTTGAATTGGTCAGTAGCCCTCAGAGTGGTACGAGAAGATAGTCATCCTCCTGCAGGAAACTTTGAATTGGTCAGTTGCCCTCAGAGTGGTACAAGAAGAGTGTCATCCTCCTGGAGGAAACTTTGAATCGGTCAGTAGCCCTCAGAGTGGTACGAGAAGAGTGTTATCCTCCTGGAGGAAACTTTGAATTGGTCAGTAGCCCTCAGAGTGGTACAAGAAGAGTGTCATCCTCCTGGAGGAAACTTTGAATTGGTCAGTAGCCCTCAGAGTGGTACAAGAAGAGTGTCATCCTCCTGGAGGAAACTTTGAATTGGTCAGTAGCCCTCAGAGTGGTACGAGAAGAGTGTTATCCTCCTGAGGAAACTTTGAATTGGTCAGTAGCCCTCAGAGTGGAGAAGAGTGTCATCCTCCTGGAGGAAACTTTGAATTGGTCAGTAGCCCTCAGAGTGGTACGAGAAGAGTAGTCATCCTCCTGGAGGAAACTTTGAATTGGTCAGTAGCCCTCATCCTCCTGCAGGAAAGTGGTAGCCCTCAGAGTGGTACGAGAAGAGTGTTATCCTCCTGGAGGAAACTTTGAATTGGTCAGTAGCCCTCAGAGTGGTACAAGAAGAGTGTCATCCTCCTGGAGGAAACTTTGAATTGGTCAGTAGCACTCAGAGTGGTACGAGAAGAGTGTTATCCTCCTGGAGGAAACTTTGAATTGGTCAGTAGCCCTCAGAGTGGTACAAGAAGAGTGTCATCCTCCTGGAGGAAACTTTGAATTGGTCAGTAGCCCTCAGAGTGGTACGAGAAGAGTGTTATCCTCCTGGAGGAAACTTTGAATTGGTCAGTAGCCCTCAGAGTGGTACAAGAAGAGTGTCATCCTCCTGGAGGAAACTTAGAATTGGTCAGTAGTCCTCAGAGTGGTATGAGAAGAGTATCATCCTCCTGGAGGAAACTTTGAATTGGTCAGTAGCCCTCAGAGTGGTACGAGGAGAGTGTCATCCTCCTGCATCTCACATCTGCCTGTAGTCATTGATCTCTGTCTGCTGGACCCATGGGTAGAGGCAGACTCTGTCATATCCAGGATGGACTGTTTTTTGTTGATACATGTATCTACACTCCAGCTGGGCGATGTTTATGCAATGTCCACAGGATAGCCTAGGCCTGTAGGGATATTACTTCTGGGATTTGTCCCCCAGGAAAGATCTAACAGCAGACATAAAGAGAGACAAAACTAGCCAGTTCTAGAATATTCTGTTGTAGGAAAGCTGAGCTGACTCAAGACCGGAAATTCAACTCACCGTTTCCACGGTAACATGTATTTATATGACCTGATAAAACATTGAAACTAAGTTGCAAGATTATTTTGGAGCAAGGTGTTGTAGAATTAACACCTTATGAATAGTGATGTGCAGTTCACTAATGATTGGTTATTTTTCAACGACTATTTTTACTGACTCAAGAGTCATTATTAGTTTCTCTGACTGACTCGTCCACTGTAGTCATCGTTTGACCTAACTTACTAACTTACTTGGAGTCCTACACCAGGGTTAATACACGCTCCTTCGGCCTCAGCGGCTCTAAAGATGTTTGATCGCATGCTGCAAGAATGATTGCAATGAATTGATTATTGAATATTACGATGGACACAGCTTTGTAGAACCAAAACGTACACAGTCTCTGCTCAACAAACTCAAACTGGAGAACAAATCATTTGGGGGGCTGCAGTTCACGAACGACAGTCAAGCAATGCATTCTGCCAAGAGTCGTTCACAATCTAGTCCAGTTATGGCCACATCTAGACCTTGTTTTAAATATATCAAGAAATAATCATATTTGTATGCCTAGCAAACAAACAAATGTACATGGTTTAAAGCACATGTTTAAAAGTCTCAGTCACAAATGACAGCTCCAATAAGCCCTCTGTGGTGAATGACCTTAAGTCTTCCGTTGATCGTTCGCCGGTAGGGGGTCTTGCGTGCTCTGGGCATTACTGACTCAAACTCATATTTTGTGGTAAAAAGAGCTGAACTTCCCATCACTACGTATGAAACACATTCCAGACACTAGCTCTTGCTATCTTGCCATAACTGATTTGACAGAGAAATATCAGCTAGATAGGTTAGCCAGCTGCAGCTATCCCCAATCTATGATAGCTTGGCTAAACACAAGGTCAGTGCAGGCTTTAGCCTACACATAACTGAAATAGCTGACCATCTTGAGATGGCAAGTCAGTCTGGAGGGAAGAAGTCTTCAATTTCAAAACATTATTTTCTCCATAGCAAAGCTAGCTTAGCTTACCTCGCTGTTTTTACTACTGGCCTTGTTTGTTGTGATTGAATGGCAAAGACACACTCATGAAACACCCACATCCAACCACACCCCCAAGACAAGCCTTGTTCGCTTTCAGTCATGGCCTCTAGCATTTCTTAATGAACATTGATTAAAAACAAGTGCAAATCAGGAAGTGCATTTGCATTTTAAGGACAAGTCATGCAAATATTTGAAGAAATGACTTTCATGTGAAATACATCTGATCTTGAAGAGTATCTAACAACCTGTGTGCAGGCTTGTATACCTTTACAACCTGGAGACGTTTGTATTGAGTTGGTATGAATGCAATCTATTTTACAATCAGAAAAGAGATTAAATTAAGTGATCTGAACAAAAAATACAGAAAAATATCTCCAATCTTAATTTGTAGAGGATCACGTTGAGATCCCTGATTGTGTATTATACCCAGGTCCAAACACACACGTCTTCAATTGCCTCTAACCCTGATGGTGGGTTTGTGTGTGTTGGATCTAAGGGATGTTGACTGGACAGCTTGCTGCTTGGGGAGCTGAGTTCTGAAGGCAGACAGGCACTATGCTTTGATGTCAATGTGAAAGCCAAGAGGCTCTTTCTGCTACGTGAGAGAGCAGATTAGCCTGATTGACGTCTATAAGATGCTAAGGAGGGAGCTGGATAAGAGCTGGATGAGGAGAGAGAGAGCCAGGGTGTTGGAGTGGAATGGAGTTCATTCATGAGTTACGAGACTGTTTCAGTGATGTAGTAAAAGGAAGATAAATCTCCTCATAACAGCCCTGTGAAAAAGATACAACTGACGAGGACTCTGATGAAAGCCACCATGCACAATACTACGGTAGTCATAGGGCTGAGCCACAGCTGATGCACAGACATACGCATGCGCGCACATACACACATACACACACACACACACACACACACACACACACACACACACACACACACACACACACACACACACACACACACACTGTCACGTTCTGACCTTTATTTCCTGTGTTTTGTATTTAGTTAGTATGGTCAGGGCGTGAGTTGGGTGGGCAGTCTGTTTGTTTTTCTAGGTTTTGGGTATTTCTATGTTTTCGGCCTAGTATGGTTCTCAATCAGAGGCAGGAGTCATTAGTTGTCTCTGATTGAGAATCATACTTAGGTAGCCTGGGTTTCACTGTGTGTTGGTGGGTGATTGTTCCTGTCTTTGTGTTTGCACCAGATAGGACTGTTTTAGGTTTTCTCACGTTTGTTGTTTTTGTTAGGTATCTCATGTGTAGTTTCTTTATAAATTAAAGAACATGAATAACCACCATGCTGCATTTTGGTCCGCTTCTCTTTCACCAGAAAACCCTTACACACACACACATACACACACCCTAAAACTCTCCTAATAAAACGGGCATGTGTGTACAGTACACAATGAAATGAGCATTAACACAACACACAAACCAATGGCAATGTGTTTATACACATTGACCATCTCAGTATCTTCTGTCAACTTCTTTTCTCAAGGAGACGTCCTTCTTAAGAGACACAGTGAGGGACACTGATATAAATATCAGGACCAACAGCTGATATAAATATCAGGACAAACAGCTGATATAAATATCAGGACAAACAGCTGATATAAATATCAGGACAAACAGCTGATATAAATATCAGGACAAACAGCTGATATAAATATCAGGACAAATGGAGGAAAGGTAAGAGAGTAAGAGCTCCTCTGAGCCTCTCTCCCTCACAAGGACAAATGGCTGCCGTCCCCCATGCTGTGGTGGGGCTGTGGCAGTGCTGTCTGTCTGTCCCTGTGTCCCTGGGTTTAAGAAAGCAGGCTGGCTTGAGGTTAAGAGGACTGACCACCATGGCTGTCATGCTGCTTTTAGAACCTCAGTCTCTCTGCCTCCCTCTATAGAGAAACACATGAGAGTCATGTCCTGGCAGGAAGAGTCCTGGCTGTTTTTTCTTACAATATTTCAGTTTGTGCACAAATGTGTGGACATCCCTGTTAGTGAGCATTTTTCTTTGCCAAGATAATCTATCCAACTGACAGGTGTGGCATGTCAAGAAGCTGGTGAAAGTATGATAATTACACAGGTGCACCTTGTGCTGGGGACAATAAAAGGCCACTTTAAAATGTGCAGTTTTTCGCATAACACAATGCCACAGATGTCTCAAGTTTGAGGTTAGCATGTCGAATTCAGGAATGTCCACCAGAGCTGTTCGGGGGAGGGGGGGGGGGGTGCTGAGGAGTATTTCTGTCTGTAATAAAACAAATTCTGAGTCCCCAATGGGTGGGACTGGCTGCCAAGTGGGTGGGCCTATGCACTCCCGGGCCCACTCCCAGGCCCACTCCCAGGCCCACCCATGGCTGCACCTCTATCCAGTCATTTGAAAAGTCATCCATAGATTAGGGCCTAATGAATTTATTTAAATGATTTGAACTGTAGTTTAGAGCACTAGAACTCATCACTGAACTTTAAACCCTGTGAGAGTGTAAACAGAAAGATGAGGAGATTTTAATCAATTCAAACTCTTTTGATCTTGGTGTTTGAAACAACTCAAAAACCAATTCAAACAACAGCATTAATATGCATTATCTTCTGCAGAGACTAAAGTGGCCTTGGACGTACAATGTTCAAACCATTGAAGAAAACACCTGTCACCTGCCCAGACATCACAGAGTGCTAGGGATTATCATTCCCTGTCTATGTATTAGGACAGCAAACCAGGGACATTGACAGTTATACACACCCAGTGAAAATGAAGTGAGAGAGGCCTCATCTCATCTCACACATGGCTGACTCACACCTCTCCTCCTCTTCCATATTCACACCCATCAGCCCACCTCCAAACACACTTAGTGGGATGGGGATCTGTCTGGATCCAGAGGATTATAGAATAAGGAGAACAGGAAGCAGGAAAACGGAAATGCTGATGGAAATTTCCTCCATTCAGAGGCCCTGGGGTGGAGCAACATATTGCCATTCCGACGCCTGCCTGCCGCCTGCCTCTCCAGGCCACGCTTAGTAGTGCCATTGATGTTGAGGTAACAATGATGCATGGTGTGACCTTACTTGTAATGCCAGCCTTAATCTACGCAAGTGGAATAAATGAAGTGGGGCCTCTGCAGACGTGCCAGGCTGCCTCATAAAGACAAATCTTGCCGCACTCCCAGCTGTGTACATGGATACATACAAGTCAGCTGGGGAAAGGTCTGGAGCCTGTACAAAACAGAGTGAGACGCATCACTCCGCTCAGAGCTGATCTGATCCAGGGTTCTGTTGTCATGGCTGCATGGAGCTGTCTGACATTAACAGAGAGAGAAAGAGAGAGAGAGAGAGAGAGAGAGCTAGAGAAAGAGAGAGAGCTAGAGAGAGAGAGAGAGAGCAAGAGAGAGAGAGCTAGAGAGAGAGAGAGCTAGAGAGAGAGAGGGCTAGAGAGAGAGCTAGAGAGAGAGCTAGAGAGAGAGAGAGAGAGATACTGTATATATAGAGAGCGATGGGTAATTGAAATAGAGGAAGAAAAGAAAATAACAAGATTGGAAGACCCCTCCTGTCTCAGCCTCCAGTATTTATGCTGCATTAGTTTATGTGTCGGGGGGCTAGGGTCAGTTTGTTATATCTGGAGTACTTCTCCTGTCCTATTCGGTGTCCTGTGTGTGCGTTCTCTAATTCTCTCCTTCTCTCTTTCTTTCTCTCTCTCGGAGGACCTGAGCCCTAGGACCATGCCCCAGGACTACCTGACATGATGACTCCTTGCTGTCCCCAGTCCACCTGGCCATGCTGCTGCTCCAGTTTCAACTGGCCTGGGCCCTAGGACCATGTCCCAGGACTACCTGACATGATGACTCCTTGCTGTCCCCAGTCCACCTGGCCATGCTGCTGCTCCAGTTTCAACTGTTCTGCCTTACTATTATTCAACCATGCTGGTCATTTATGAACATTTGAACATCTTGGCCACGTTCTGTTATAATCTCCACCCGGCACAGCCAGAAGAGGACTGGCCACCCCACATATGCTCTCTCTAATTCTCTCTTTCTTTCTCTCTCTCGGAGGACCTGAGCCCTTGGACCGTGCCCCAGGACTACCTGACATGATGACTCCTTGCTGTCCCCAGTCCACCTGACTGTGCTGCTGCTCCAGTTTCAACTGTTCTGCCTTATTATTATTCGACCATGCTGGTTATTTATGAACATTTGAACATCTTGGTCATGTTCTGTTATAATCTCTACCCGGCACAGCCAGAAGAGGACTGGCCACCCCACATAGCCTGGTTCCTCTCTAGGTTTCTTCCTAGGTTTTGGCCTTTCTAGGGAGTTTTTCCTAGCCACCGTGCTTTTACACCTGCATTGTTTGCTGTTTGGGGTTTTAGGCTGGGTTTCTGTACAGCACTTTGAGATATCAGCTGATGTACGAAGGGCTATATAAATAAATTTGATTTGATTTGGAAGAGAGGATGGAAAAAGATCCACATGCTTACGGGCCATCAAATATCCAGGAAGTCAAATGTCCCATAAATGTGATATTTATTTGTGAAAATGCATGCTAAGCTGTTTGTGAACATTGTACAGTATTTTGATATGTACACTCATAAATGCCATATTACGTCATAATGAACATAACCTGTCACATTAAATGCTGAAATTAAAATGACTTGTCAGAACCGCTCATTACAGTTCACAGCAAACGACCTACAACTGTAGCATTTTCAGTTGGATAGCTGGCTGCATGTCAAGTTAGCTGCGATGGTTTGATATGCTGCTGACTTTATTGGCATATCATAAAGAGATATCATTGACTCCAATGTTAGTCTGCTAGCTGTGTGTGATGGAGCAGTGAAACAACAGAAGGATAGACAACAACCTTACTGACAATGGCAGGACTCTGGGAGGGAAATGGACACAGTGGACACATGAGAGGTGCATTTGTGGTGGGTTTTAATCAGCTGCCCCTATGTCCACTGTAGGACAGCCACCTCCCCTTGTCCCTGTCCTGTCCTGTCTCTGACACCAGGTTGATTAATGCCACTGGCCAGAATGATGACGATAATGAGCATAATTAATCAAGGCCTCTTCCTTCCTGCACCTCTTGGAGCTCACAGTGACCTGGAAAAGACACCACCGCCACAAACCTCTTTCCCCCTCCTCATCTCATCCCTATCTACTCCTCCCTCCCTCTTCCCCCTCTCCCCCGGTTGTCTCACTGACAGGCCTGAACCTCCGCCCGGCAGAAAGGGCCATGTATTATCCTGTCATCACCCCTTCTATTTATATCCCCACCGTCCATCACTATCACTTACTATCCTCCACCCGCCTCACTCTCTCTCTCTCCCCCAGTTCCACCTCGCGGTCCCTTTCTCCAAAGTGGAGTTTTCTTAAAGCCGACCCATATATCTATCCTGCATGGAGGAATAACAGAGCATAACGCTGCCTATGCAAATGTCTGGGAGTCAAAGGGACACACGGCCGGGGGTGACAGCCCGGGAGAAACCAACATCATTTTTAAAAGACGTCCATGAATCCAAAAGAAAAGACAGAGGTCCCCTGCTGCCTGGGGGTCTAAGCTTCTCTCTCCTCTGTAACATGTTCCTGGAGGTTTGACATGCAGTCTGCCTGTGTATGTATGTGTGTGCTAGTGTAATAGAACTGAGCAGTATCTGTGTGGAATATATGCAGCGGCAGAATGATATTTTGAATTCCTCGGCGACTGCCAGGTAACAGTAGCCTGGAGCGATAGAAAAGTTTTTGTCTCATCTTCTCTTTATTTCCCCTGGTGAAGAGGAGGATACAAAGCTCTTTTGCTCAGTAGAGCTGTACGTGCCAGGAATGCCTTCTTCACAAACAGACTATATCTCCCTTCTTCCCCTCTTCACCTCACACTACACAGGTGTTAACCCATAAGACAGTGTCACACCAGTCCAGACCTGCACAAAGACACACAGAAAGACGCACGCACACACACACACACACACACACACACACACACACACACACACACACACACACACACACACACACACACACACACACACACACACACACACACACACACACACACACACACACACACACACGCGTCAGGCCAGTCCTACCGAGTAAACAGCAGCATGGTAATCTAGTCAGTAATGCAGTGAGCGGCTTTCTGTCAAGATGGTAAACACTGGAGTTTGCCAGCCAGCAGCATCTTCCTTCCCTTTCTCTGTATGTCTTTAACTTCACACCAGTGGCGTGTCACTGATGCCAAGAGAAGCCAGGATTCCCCAAAAAATATTGCAAGAAAAAAAAAGATATATCTTATCTTTAGTCTCTCTGTGTTTCATAATTTTCCTTCAATTCGCAAGAGGCTAAATGTATCATCTCACCGGAGAAAGTATCGGAGCGAGCGAAACAGAACCCCTCAGTATGTGTAGGCCATCTATCTGATGCTGTCTGGCCAAAAAGAGTATGACATTGTTGCCACCTGTAGAATTGAATGCAAGGTAAGCCAGCGATTATTTGGCCTCCCTTGATAAAAAAAAATAATAGCCAATCAGCGTTAAGCTAAACTGTGAATGGTACTGACGCACTCAACAAAAAGTGTCAAGGGAAGCCCGTTTGGATTTGGCTTCACACCAATCACATCACATCAAAAGCAAAACCTAACTGACAGACAAAAATGTAATTGTTGCATCTTATTGTGTCGTTGTCCTCTGCTGGCTAGCTAGCTAGCTAAAATTGGCGCTTTCCTAAATTAGTCATGGATGGAGATAGGGATTTGGACTTGTGGTTTAACTTAATTATCCGTACTGACCAATGATTATAACGACGATTATGTTCCAACCATCAAGTCATACATTGCGCCCCTGGCCTGAGAGGATAGACGTTCAATATGTAGTTAAATGTAGCTAGTAGGCTAATGTTAACAAGCTAGCTCATTGTTGCTCATGAAAGGAAGTTAGGCTTGCGAGCAAGTATTTTAGCCAGGTAGCCTAGGACAACAAAACCTCAAAGCGTGTACTGTATGAAAGTCAGACCGTTTCTGCAACATGAAAGAGAGAAGGATGGCATTGGCGTATGGTGAGTCAACATGTTTTTTCTACTTGCACACACACACACACACACACACACACACACACACACACACACACACACACACACACACACACACACACACACACACACACACACATCAATCAGTACCATGGATAGACACATCATATTTAGCTTACGTTGACAAAACAGTTTTTAGTATCTTTTAGTTATCACTGTATTATACTAAGCGGAGGTGATTTGATGATGTTGAAATGTTGAAGTTGAAATGGTGCTGGAATAGTGGAGGCAGCTTCTGTTCTTTGCGACTTGCGGTAACTCTCTGTGGTTCTAAATGAATGTTGTTTAGTAGTCAGAAAATGTTGGAAACATTAAAGATGCACTATGCAGACATATCTCCGCCATTTCCTGGTTGCAAAAATTCTGAAAGTTTTCTAATTCTAAGTTTTCAGTTTATATGACAAAACAAGCAAGTATAGTGTAGAGAATCACTGTACCATCAAAATCACTGTGAAATGTATATTCCATAAGCAAAAATAGTTTATTTTCAGCTGTTTGAAGCTGGCATAAAACAGTTGAACGTAAAAGATGCAAAAACTAAAGCATAGAAAAACTGAAGCATAGAAATAACGCACATAGAAAGAAATCGAATGCTTCTTAGACTTGCTTTCAATGAGAATGACAGATCTATAACTGAAATTTCTATGTGAATTTGGTCAGGTTGCCCAAAAAATTCAATATTGTAGCTTATATTAACTTGCTTGTACAGTCATGAACAGTGCATTCGGGAAGTATTCAGACCGCTTGACTTGTTTCACATTTTGTTACAATAAAGCCTCATTCTAAAATTTATTAAATTGCTTTTTCATCTCATCAAATTACACACAATACCCCATAATGAAAAAGCAAAAACTGGTTTTTAAACACTTTGCTAACTATTTTCAGGTCTCTCCAGAGATGTTCGGGTACAAGTATGGGCTTTGGCTTGGCCACTCAAGGACATTCAGAGACCTCTCCTGCGTTGTCTTGGCTGTGTGCTTAGGGTCGTTGTCCTGTTGGAAGGTGAACCTTCACCCCTGTCTGAGGTCCTGAGCACTCTGGAGCAGGTTTTCATCAAGGATCCCTCTGTACTTTGCTCCGTTCATCTTTCCCTTGATCTGACTAGTCTCCCAGTCCCTGCCACTGACAAACATCCCCACAGCATGATGCTGCCACCACCATGCTTCACCATAGGAAAGGTGCCAGTTCAATCTTGGTTTCATCAGACCAGAGAATCTTATTTCTCATGGTCTGAGAATCCTTTAGGTGCCTTTTGGCAAACTCCAAGCGGGCTGTCATGTGCCTCTTACTGAGGAGTGGCTTCCGTCTGGCCACTCTACCATAAAGGCCTGATTGGTGGAGTGCTGCAGAGATGGTTGTCCTTCTGAAAGGTTCTCTCATCTCCACAGATGTGATGAAACAAAGGTGTGGTTGAATGTATTTGTCTTGTTATTTACTTGGCCTTAGGCCTATCACGGTAGCAAAGCATATGAACAAACAGTTAGTAGAGAAAACACCGCAATTATCGCAAACATAAGTTGTAATATGGCTTTTTTCTCTGGCTTGGCTTCCCTAGTGATTTTACCCATGCACCACTACTGCTTCACTCCACGTTCTTACTCTCACCATCTCCCTTTCTCTCTCTGCCTCTCCCTCACACCATGTACTGCTCTCTCTCTCTCTCTCTCTCTCTCTCTCTCTCTCTCTCTCTCTCTCTCTCTCTCTCTCTCTGCCTCTCTCTCTCTCTCTCTCTCTCTCTCTCTCTCTCTCTCTCTCTCTCTCTCTCTCTCTCTCTCTCTCTCTCTCTCTCTCTCTCTCTCTCTCTCTCTCTCTCTCTCTCTGCCTCTCCCTCACACCATGTACTGCTCTCTCTCTCTCTCTCTCTCTCTCTCTCTCTCTCTCTCTTTCTCTTTCTCACTCTCTCTCTCTCTCACTCTTCCTGAGGCTTTTGCTCTCTCTCTTTCTTCTTGTAGGGCTTTGCTGGATCACAGGGAAATAATGTCACCCTCCAAATACCTCTGATGGTGCGGTGGTGCCAGACCTAGCCAACCAACCGCCACCTGTGCTTCCTGCTACACAGATACTGTAAATGACATCATCAGAGACCGACCCACACACTACCACCAGAACAAAAGAAGACCTATATTTATCCTGAACAGTACACCATCCAGCTGGTCACATTGCATAAGATGAAGGAACCAGATCTATTTATTTCCCATGACTGTTTATTGGTTCACACACAAAATGTAAAGAACTCCAGAAAATCATTTTTTTCCCCAGCAGGCAGGAGAGCAGATGCCACATACGTGTCTGTGCTAACCTTCTTCAGTGTGTATCTGACTCCATCATCTCTGCCTCCTCTCACCCACACAGGCGCGGGGTTTGGATTGAAAACCCTGTCCCTGTCTGCGAGTGCCATAATGCTTTATGATCTGTGTTCAGTTATGTTGACACAGTGAAACGAAAACATTCACTCTCCAATGGTAAAACACAGCAGCCATATTCCCTGCATAACCCCAGAGTCAGTGTGCTGTGTGCCCATGGCGTGGTACCATGCTCCGGGGCACTCTGTGCCAATGACTGCCCCATAACAGAGACACAGTACTGGGCTGGGACCTCAGTCAGTCAGCCAGGATCAAAGCCTGGACTGGATCCTCATCCAAAATAAACAAAAAACAAACAAGTGAAATGAAATGCAACTAGGGAGAAATAGAAGCAAAGTATAAAATGAACTGGAATCTATATTACAGCCGCTTCACAGAAATAGCATTATTAAAAGATTACTGCAGGATAAAAAGTAGCTGATTTTTCAATATAAACGGTTACAGGTATAAGGTGTTAATTACGCCTATTTAACAGCCAGTATTTTATCAATACTAGGGGATTACTGGGAGAGTTCTATAGACTACTCTGAAAGTTGGTAGTGTAGTGTTTTGTATGGGCTGTGTGTCTCTCTGCCTGCCTCTATAGAACTGTGTGAGGCTGTGTGAGGCATTGAATGAGAGCAGGAGGTAAACACCCTGCTGGCTATGCTATGGCCTTCTCCTACCCTGCAGAGAGCATGAGCACTATGCTGAGGAGAGAGGCTGAACACTATACAAGCTAAGGAGGACACTAGAAAAAGCCCTGAAGCCAAGGGAGCGGGTGGTTCAGCCAGGCTGTCAGAAGAGCCCTCATCTCCAGTCTTTGGTGTTTTGCGTCGGGGCCCGAGCCAAGGCGTGGAGCCCACAGGCACTGTCTACAGAAAGGCTCTGCCAAGGCTGTCTAAGAAAACTATTAAATAAACTCTGTTTATCACAAAAGACACATCTCAGAGGAGTACAAAGATGCTGCTGATAACCTTGCACTGCTGCTGCAGACTGACTCGGCATCATCTCTCTCCAGGAATCCAAACCCAGCAGACGAAATATTGACAAAAATGTTTTCAGATTATATTCTCATGACTAAATCAATATGTAGACGGCCAAACTCCTTAAAATGGAGTTTGTGATGGGAGTCATTTTGAAGGTCAAGCATTTTTGCCTATTAAAGAGCTAGCAAAGCTTTCTGATGTTATCTGGCACTCAGTCAGTCCATCCTCACCTCCTCCTCCCACCTCTTCCTCTCCTCCAACCTTGAGGAGTTGATTAGCGCAGGAGAGGAGAGAGCTCCCATAGCACAGGAGCCCCCGGCCCATAAACCCACAGGGAGCAGAGCAAGCACTGTACCGAGGAGAGGAGAGGAGAGGAGAGGAGAGGAGAGGAGAGGAGAGGAGAGGAGAGGAGAGGAGAGGAGAGGAGAGGAGAGGAGAGGAGAGGAGAGGAGAGGAGAGGAGAAAGGTAGCGGAGGAGAAAGGCCTCGTTTTTTTACAGGGTGAATTAAACCCATAGCGGAACAAGTCATAAAACTAGGGAATAATGAATTCAATTATACGTTTTTACTGTTGAGGGGCTGGTTGGTGGGATGTGCTAAGTGGGCAGAGAAAGCGGGTGAAAATGGGCATATGACTATGGGCTGTGTGTGGCTGTGCTGTGCGGAGCAGAGAGGGCTGTGTGTGGCTGTGCTGTGCGGAGCAGAGAGGGCTGTGTATGGCTGTGCTGTGCGGAGCAGAGAGGGCTGTGTGTGGCTGTGCTGTGCGGAGCAGAGAGGGCTGTGTGTGGCTGTGCTGTGCGGAGCAGAGAGGGCTGTGTGTGGCTGTGCTGTGCGGAGCAGAGAGGGCTGTGTGTGGCTGTGCTGTGCGGAGCAGAGAGGGCTGTGTGTGGCTGTGCTGTGCGGAGCAGAGAGGGCTGTGTGTGGCTGTGCTGTGCGGAGCAGAGAGGGCTGTGTGTGGCTGTGCTGTGCGGAGCAGAGAGGGCTGTGTGTGGCTGTGCTGTGCGGAGCAGAGAGGGCTGTGTGTGGCTGTGCTGTGCATGCTGACTGCATGTTTTGTCTGCCTGCCCCTAGGAGCTGTTTAGACCTCGGCAGGGCCTACATTAGCAAATGAATTACTCTTAATTGGCCTGGTGAATACACAGGGCGCTTGTTGATTAAAGGGGGCTGTAAACTCCTCTTCTTCTTGCACAAAAACACAAACACACACTCATTAGACTGACTGACACACCAACAAACACAGATGCAGAAAGAACCTTGCATGCATTCTTGTACACATGCAACATAGGTATCATCTGGCATGGCAAGGAAATGACAGACAGCTAAAGGGGTTGGACTCAAAAGGAGGGGATTTGTGCCATTCAGGCAAGACTTTGGCGTTGGCACACGGTCTGGCACTCTATCTTTCCGGTATCTACGCCTGACTCACACTCTCTCTTTATTTCACTCCGACCCCTTCAATCTCTCCACTCGTCTTACTAACACCTCAGCAGGGGGTGGGGGGGTGCATCAAGAGACAGAGTTCTCTTCTCGTGTCCTAGCTTTAGCCCTGGCAGAGAGGATGGCAGAGAGGATTCTCCTGGCTGGAACAGAGGCACTGTCCAGTTATCACGGATTCTGCCCTCTCTCTCTCATTCTCCCCCTTCTGGTGACAGTTCAATCAGCCTGTGAATATGGCGAATGACATGTACATATTTGATCCACAGGTTTTTCCATTTACCAAGAGATCTCTAAACTCCTTATTGGATTTTTCACTGGGGAATCTATTTACTCCCTCTTCGTTCCACAGATTCTTTATGCATCCTTAACACTGAGATAAGTGCTTTGATATCGTGTGTGTGTGTGTGTGTGTGTGTGTGTGTGTGTGTGTGTGTGTGTGTGTGTGTGTGTGTGTGTGTGTGTGTGTGTGTTAAGCACGTTGTGTTTGTGCATTTTATGAAGGACTGTTAGTGAATGACTTTAACACTACTTATCTCAATGGTTTAGCAAATGAATCCAGAGTGATGGAGTGAGAAATGGTGTCAGCCAGACACACACAGACTGGCCTCATGTAGCCTCAGCACCACACTGCTCTACTGACCTAAAACTGATCTCTACAGCTCAGAGCTGAGTCTGAGGACAGAGGACAGAATGACACTGTCACCCCCGCCTCCCGTCTGTTCATCTCTCCTCTGCTCCCCCCGCCTCCCTTCTGTTCATCTCTCCTCTCCTCCCCCCGCCTCTCTTCTGTTCATCTCTTCTGTTCATCTCTCCTCTCCTCCCCCGCCTCTCTTCTGTTCATCTCTCCTCTCCTCCCCCGCCTCTCTTCTGTTCATCTCTCCTCTCCTCCCCCGCCTCTCTTCTGTTCATCTCTCCTCTCCTCCCCCCGCCTCTCTTCTGTTCATCTCTCCTCTCCTCCCCCCGCCTCTCTTCTGTTTACCTCCCCTCTCCCCAATGTGCAGGGGTACCAGGTAGTAATGAGGCTATATACAGGGAGTACCAGTACTGAGTCAATGTGCATGGGTACCAGGTAGTAATGAGGCTATATAGAAGGAATACCAGTACTGAGTCAATGTGCATGGGTACCAGGTAGTAATGAGGCTATATACAGGGAGTACCAGTACTGAGTCAATGTGCAGGGGTACCAGTTAGTAATGAGGCTATATACAGGGAGTACCAGTACTGAGTGAATGTGCATGGGTACCAGGTAGTAATGAGGCTATATACAGGGAGTACCAGTACTGAGTCAATGTGCAGGGGTACCAGGTAGTAATGAGGCTATATACAGGGAGTACCAGTACTGAGTCAATGTGCAGGGGTACCAGGTAGTAATGAGGCTATATACAAGGAGTACCAGTACTGAGTCAATGTGCAGGGGTACCAGGTAGTAATGAGGCTATATACAGGGAGTACCAGTACTGAGTCAATGTGCATTGGGTACCAGGTAGTAATGAGGCTATATAGCAGGAATACCAGTACTGAGTCAATGTGCAGTGTACCAGGTAGTAATGAGGCTATATAGCAGGAGTACCAGTACTGAGTCAATGTGCAGGGCTACCACGTAGTAATGAGGCTATATACAAGGAGTACCAGTACTGAGTCAATGTGCAGTGTACCAGGTAGTAATGAGTCTATATACAGGGAGTACCAGTACTGAGTCAATGTGCAGTGTACCAGGTAGTAATGAGGCTATATACAGGGAGTACCAGTACTGAGTCAATGTGCATGGGTACCAGGTAGTAATGAGGCTATATACAGGGAGTACCAGTACTGAGTCAATGTGCAGTGTACCAGGTAGTAATGAGGCTATATACAGGGAGTACCAGTACTGAGTCAATGTGCAGGGGTACCACGTAGTAATGAGGCTATATACAAGGAGTACCAGTACTGAGTCAATGTGCAGTGTACCAGGTAGTAATGAGGCTATATACAGGGAGTACCAGTACTGAGTCAATGTGCATGGGTACCAGGTAGTAATGAGGCTATATACAGGGAGTACCAGTACTGAGTCAATGTGCAGGGGTACCAGTTAGTAATGAGGCTATATACAGGGAGTACCAGTACTGAGTGAATGTGCATGGGTACCAGGTAGTAATGAGGCTATATACAGGGAGTACCAGTACTGAGTCAATGTGCAGGGGTACCAGGTAGTAATGAGGCTATATACAGGGAGTACCAGTACTGAGTCAATGTGCAGGGGTACCACGTAGTAATGAGGCTATATACAAGGAGTACCAGTACTGAGTCAATGTGCAGTGTACCAGGTAGTAATGAGGCTATATACAGGGAGTACCAGTACTGAGTCAATGTGCAGTGTACCAGGTAGTAATGAGGCTATATACAGGGAGTACCAGTACTGAGTCAATGTGCATGGGTACCAGGTAGTAATGAGGCTATATACAGGGAGTACCAGTACTGAGTCAATGTGCATGGGTACCAGGTAGTAATGAGGCTATATACAGGGAGTACCAGTACTGAGTCAATGTGCAGGGGTACGAGATAGTTGAGGTAATATGTACAGGTAGGTAGGGGTAAAAGTGACTAGGCAATCAGAATAGATAATAAACAGAGTAGCAGCAGCACACGTGGAGAATGTGAAAGTGTGTGCATGTGTGTGAGTGTGGAGTCAATATGCATGTCTGTGTCTGTTTTGTGTGTGTGTGCGTATGTAATGTGTAGTGCTGAGCGATTAACTGAAAATTCAGATACAGTTGAAGTTGGAAGTTTACATACACCATAACCAAATACATTTAAACTCAGTTTTTCACATTTCCTGACATTTAATCCTCGTAAAAATTCCCTGTCTTAGGTCAATTATGGTCACCACTTTATTTTAAGAATGTGAAATGTCAGAATAATAGTAGAGAGAATTATTTATTTCAAACTTTATTTCTTTCATCACATTCCCAGTGGGCAGCATTGCCTTTAAATAGTTTAACTTGGGTCAACTTTCACAACCTTCCCACAATTCACAAGTTGGGTGAATTTTGGCCCATTCCTCCTGACAGAGCTGGTGTAACTGAATCAGGTCTGTAGGCCTCCTTGCTCGCACACGCTTTTTCAGTTCTGCCCACAAATGTTCAATGGGATTGAGGTCAGGGCTTTGTGATGGCCACCGCAATACCTGGACTTTGTTGTCCTTAAGCCATTTTGACACAACTTCGGAAGTATGCTGGGTGTCATTGTCTATTTGGAAGACCCATTTGCGACCAAGCTTTAACTTCCTGACTGATGTCTTAAGATGTTGCTTCAATATATCCACATCATTGTTCTTCCTCACGATGCCATCTATTTTGTGAAGTGCATCAGTCCCTCCTGCAACAAAGCACCCCCACAACATGATGCTGCCACCCCCGTGCTTCACGGTTGGGATGGTGTTCTTCGGCTTGCAAGCCTCCCCCTTTTTCATCCAAACATAACAATGGTCAATATGGCCAAACAGTCCTATTTTTCTTTCATCAGACCAGAGGACATTTCTCCAAAAAGTACGATATTTGTCCCCATGTGCAGTTGCAAACCGTAGTCTGGCTTTTTTATGGCGGTTTTGGTTGGAGCAGTGGCTTCTTCCTTGCCGAGCGGCCTTTCAGGTTATGTTGATATAGGACTTGTTTTACTATGGATATAGATACTTTTGTACCTGTTTCCTCCAGCATCTTCACAAGGTCCTTTGCTGTTGTTCTGGGATTGATTTGCACTTTTCGCACCAAATTACGTTCATCTCTAGGAGACAGAATGTGTCTCCTTTCTGAGCAGTATGACGGCTGTGTGGTACCATGGTGTTTATACTTGCACACTATTGTTTGTACAGATAAATGTGGTAGCTTCAGGCATTTGGAAATTGTTCCCAAGGGTGAACAAGACTTGTGGAGGTCTACAATGTTTTTCTGAGGCCTTGACTGATTTCTTTTGATTTTCCCATGATGTCAAGCAAAGAGGCACTGAGTTTGAAGGAAGGCCTTGAAATACATCCACAGGTACGCCTCCAATTGACTCAAATGATGTCAATTAGCCTATCAGAAGCTTCTAAAGCCATGACATACATTTCTGTTTAAAGAAACAGTCAACTTAGTGTATGTAAACTTCTGTCCCACTGGAATTGTGATACAGTGAATTATAAGTGAAATAATCTGTCTGTAAACAATTGTTGGAAAAATGACTTGTGTCATGCACCAAGTAGATGTCCTAACCGACTTGCCAAAACTATAGTTAGTTATCAAGACATTTGTGGAGTGGTTGAAGAATGAGTTTTAATGACTCCAACGTAAGTGTATGCAAACCTCCGAATTCAACTGTATTTTACATTTTTTTGATCAACTAATTGACCTACGTCGGTTCAATTATTTGAATTCCAATTTGTTCATTTATTTTCAGATAGTGCAACGCACAGTTTCTCTTGAGATAAATCAGAGCAAGCCTGAACAGTACAATGTAGTAGGGAGTTGTAGTTTCCAACACGCCAATATTTAACATTTAATGACGCAGACAATTACATTGATGGAATCTACAATTTATCTGCACTATTAAAGCTGATCTACCCCCTAAATAATAAAAAAATAAAAATAATAATAACATTAAAAAAACTACAATGACCGTAATCCATTGCTTACTTGTCCTGTCTGTGTGGTGCAGACACTGAGGCGGACAGAAAAGGGATGGATAGCAGCTTCTTCGTGAAGTATATCTACCTGAAAATACGTGATCTAAGTGATTGATAGTTGGTATTCAGCAGTCATAAAAGTATGCCTTATTTACTTTAAAGAACTACTCAAATATTTTCCTCACAAAATATCTTCCTCGGACAGTAAAGGAAGCAGCTATAGCGAGTTGAAATGATGACTTGGAATGAAATAATAAAGACATCAAATATGCCTAAAACCAATGTAGTATACACTACAAATGAAATATTTTTTAAAGTAAAGTAATGTGAATACATTGTGGTTAATATGTGTAATGTGCAGTCACTACCACTACCAGCATTCAACCGACATAATGCATAGTGTATTTAATGTCCCCCAAAAATTGTGAAACCAAAATCAATCAGTCCAGTGAGTTTGCATAGAGTCAGTGTATGAGTGTCAATACAATAGTCAGGGTAGCCATTTGATTAACTTGGGGGTAGAAGCTGTTCAGGTTCCTTTTGGTCCAAGAATTGGCGCTCCGGTACCGCTTGCTGTGCGGTAGAAGAGGGAACAGTCTATGACTTGGGTGGCTGGGTTCTTTGACAATTTTCTGGGCCTTCCTCTGACACCGCCTGGTATAGAGGTCCTGGACGGCAGGGAGCTCGGCCCCAGTGATGTACTGGGCCGTCTACATCACCCTCTGTAGCACCTTGAGATTGAGGGCGGTGCAGTGGCCATACCAACCGGTGATGCAGCCAGTCAAGATGCTCTCAATGGTGCAGCTGTAGAACTCTTTGAGGATCTGAGGGGCCATACCAAATCTTTTCAGCCTCCTGAAGGGGAAGAGGCGCTGTCGTGCCTTCTTTACGACTGTGCTGGTGTGAGAGGACCATGTTAAGTCCTTAGTTTTGTGGACAAAGAGGAACTTGAAGCTCTCGACCTGTACCACTACATCCCCATCGATGTGGATGGGGGTGTGCTCACCCCTCTGTTTTCAGCTCCATTAACTTGCAGACATTGAGGGAGAAGTTGTTGTCCCTGCACCACACTGCCAGGTCTCTGACCTCCTCCCTGTAGGCTGTCTCATCATCACCAATGATCAGGCCTACCACCGTCGTGTCGTCAGCAAACTAGATGATGGTGTTGGAGTCGTGCGTGGCCACACAATCGTAGGTGAACAGGGAGTACAGGAGGGGATTAAGCATACAACCCAGAGGGACCCCTGTGTTGAGGGTCAGTGTGGCAGATGTGTTGTTACCTACCCTCATCCCCTGCGGGCAGCCCGTCAGAAAGTCCAGGATCCAGTTGCAGAGGGAAGTGTTCGGTCCCAGGGTTCCAACCTTGTGGATGAGCTTGGAGAGGATTATGGTTTTGAACGCTGAGATGTAGTCAATGAACAGCATTCTCACAGGTATTACTCTTGTCCAGGTGGGAGGGACGAGTGTGGAATGCAATAGAGATTGCATCATCTGTGAATCTTTTGGGGTGGTATGTGAATTGGAGTGGGTCCAGGGTGACTGGGATGATGGTGTGGATGTGAGCCATGATGTGAGCCACGTCTTTCAAAGTATTTCATGGTTACAGATGTGAGTGCTACGGAACGATAGTTATTTAGGCAGGTTACCTTTGAGTTCTTAGGATCAGGGATAATGGTGGTCTGCTTGAAATATCTTGGTATTACAGACTGGGACAAGGAAATGTTGAAAATGTCCGTGAAGACACTTGCCAGCTGGTCTGTGCATGTTCTGTGAATGTGCCCTGTTATTCCGTCTGGCCCAGCGGCCTTGCAAATGTTAACCTGTTTAAAAGTCTTACTCACATCGGTGACGGAGAGCGAGATCACACAGTCATCCAGAACAACAGGGGCTCTCATGCCTGGCTCGGTATTGTTTGCCTCGAACCGAGCACAGAAGGCATTAAGCTCATCTGGGAAGTTTGCATCACTGGGAAATTCACAGCTGGCTTTCCCTTTGTAATCTGTAATAGTCTGCAAACCCTGCCACATCCAACTAGCGTCAGAGCCGGTGTAGTAGGATTCTAGCTTATTCCTATATTGACCTTTTCTATGATTGATGTCCATGTCCCATTCCTTGAAAGTGGTAGCTCTAGCCTTTTGCGCAGCGCTGATACTGCCTGTAATCCATGGCTTTTGGTTAGGGTACGTACGTACAGTCACTGTATGGACGAAGTCATTGATGCACTTATTGATGAAACCTGTGACTGAGGTGGTGAACTCCTCAATGTTATCGGATGAATCCCTAAACATATTCCAGTGCTAGCAAAGTAGGCTTGTAGCTGAGCATCCGCTTCGTTGGACCACTTCGGACCACAGTAAAAGTGATCCAGAGTGTTAGCGCCTCTTGTGGTGCAGCAGATGTGTTGGTAAAAGTGGGGTCAAATGCATTTTAGTCCCTCACGTTAAAGTCTCCGCCCACTAGAAACACTGCCTCTGGGTTAGCGTTTTCGTGTTTGTTTATGGTCCCGTACTGCTCGTTGAGTGCCTGCTTAATGCCATTCTAATTTTGTGGTGGGATGTACACAGCAGTGATTATTACAGATGAAAGCTCTCTTGGTAGATAAAAACATCTGCAATTTACCATGAGGTATTCTAGTTCAGATGAACAAAAGCTGGAGAAAAGCTGTGCACCAGTTGTTGCACCAGTTTGGTTTTGCCCGAGTCTGCTGTTCGGCCGCGACAAAGCATGAAGAAACCCTTGAGTATTATGTTCATATCGCCCGTCAGCAACGTTTTATTACAGGTTTTCACGTCATGTTGATAGGAAATTCTCACACGTTGATAGGAAACTCTCACACGTTGGTAGGAAACTCTCACACATTGATAGGAAACTCTCACACATTGATAGGAAACTCTCACACGTTGATAGGAAACTCTCACAGGTTGATAGGAAACTCTCACACGTTGGTAGGAAACTCTCACACGTTGGTAGGAAACTCTCACACATTGATAGGAAACTCTCACACATTGATAGGAAACTCTCACACGTTGATAGGAAACTCTCACTCGTTGGTAGGAAACTCTCACACATTGATAGGAAACTCTCACACATTGGTAGGAAACTCTCACACGTTGATAGGAAACTCTCACACGTTGATAGGAAACTCAGTCGTTGGTAGGAAACTCTCACACATTGATAGGAAACTCTCACACGTTGGTAGGAAACTCTCACACGTTGATAGGAAACTCTCACACGTTGATAGGAAACTCTCACACGTCGATAGGAAACTCTCACACGTTGATAGGAAACTCTCAACACGTTGATAGGAAACTCTCACTCGTTGGTAGGAAACTCTCACACATTGATAGGAAACTCTCACAGATTGGTAGGAAACTCTCACACGTTGGTAGGAAACTCTCACTCGTCGATAGGAAAGTCTCACACGTTGATAGGAAACTCTCACACATTGGTAGGAAACTCTCACACATTGATAGGAAACTCTCACACGTTGATAGGAAACTCTCACACATTGATAGGAAACTCTCACTCGTTGGTAGGAAACTCTCACACATTGATAGGAAACTCTCACACATTGGTAGATCAAAAGTAGTTGGCATCATAGGTGATAATGGTGTGAGCTTTCTGTACAAACAAAATAAGGATAAACATGATTTTTTTAATTAAAGAGCAAAATAGCTATGTTGGGTTGGAGTACGTAAGATGTCCATCATCTCCATCAGCGGCATCTTCCTCTCCTCTCCCCTTCTCGTTTCCTCTGCTCCCCAACCCCCAATGCCACTCATCCACTGCCAGCCTGCCAATTAAAAGGCTGATTAAAACCGACAAAGTGTCTCCAAATGAAGAAAGAGCTGGTGGAGGTCTTTACTGCTGAAGCCTGTCAATTATACAGCTAGAGGGGATCGGAGAGCGGGAGGTGAGGAAGGAAGGGGGCAGGCAATACCATGCAGGGTAGGAGAGAAGGAGACAACATGGTTGAATGATACTCTACTGTGTGAAATGTGCAGGACCATAATGGCCCTTTTGCTGGGAAAGCAACACAAGACACACAGACTGAACTTTAGTGAGAGACAGTTGCCCCAGTAGGCTCATGAAGAAGGACTTATGTCTGGGTCAACGGTCCCCAAACTGGCCTGAAATACATGAGGGCAGGAAGGGAGGAACAGAACGATGACAGAGATAGAGACAAAGAGAGGAGAAGAAAACCCTGGCTGCTGTGTAACCTTCCCTATTAGACTGTCCCCTCTCTCAGCTCATCTCATCTTTCTCGCCACCTCTCATTTCATGTCAGTACTGTAAGTCAGAAAAGTCCCAAAGTGATGGGCTCAATAGCAAAGCACTCAATCCCACATAAAGCACCCACGGTGCACATCAGCAGCTAAAATATGATGGGCTTCAGGAGCTCATAAATCTTGTTTTTGCGGGACGACGATGAGAGGAGAAGGGAGGAGGCCCAGTCTCTCTCTCCAGCATCGTTACTGCTGCTTTCCTCCCTCCCCAAGGCCCATTCCTACTCCATTTAAGCTAAATGTCAACTTTTCAACACCATTTATCTTTGAGTTCCCATAGTTGCCATTTGTTTTAACACGAAGAGAGAAAAATGAGAAAATAAGTCAACAGGAAGACCTATTCAAAGAGTGTGTTGTCAGACTCAGGGGCTTTCCAAGGGCTGAGTGGAGGGTAGGAGCAATTTGTCCTTTTGGTAAAAAAGTGCAGTAACCAAGTAACCAGAGAGATAAAATAGATCCCAGATGCCTGACGAGCCACTACTTGTTCTGGAGCCAATAATGGGAGTCGTAAAAATAGCTACTTGCTTATAAGAATGTACCTGCAAAGAACAATGACACAAAGAACAGCTGAATTCTAACACTGTAATAAGACTACATTAATTATATTTTTTGTAATATACATATTATTTGTGATATTTGTATCATTAAGAAGTTAATAATATTCTTTCAGTTAAATCGGAATGGTTTTTCTACTCCTTGAGATTCCAAACGGATGTGAGGATCTCTGGTCAAGGCACAACCAGATGGTAGTGGATTAAGAAATAAAACGAATTCTAGGTTGGTGGGCAAAGGTTGTGTGGAGAGACAGCACCTTTGGGACTTCCCCAAACTTTTCTGTCAGTGTCTGGTGGAGTAAATACCTTCCTTCAGGCGCCAACCAAGTCTCTGACCAACATAGTGGTTAGTGATGCAGTGGAAATCAGCAGGCTTGGGCTTAGTGAAAAAACACCATTCAACAACTCCTGCTCAATAAAACCTGATGCAGATAGCTGAGCATCCGTTTCATTTATTCATGTTCTCTGCTGTTTTAGTAATAGACAGTACCTCTCTTTAAGGCTGGTCTGTTGCTGTTCTGCTGTGGGAGGAGAGTGTGTGTGTGTGTGTGTGTGTGTGTGTGTGTGTGTGTGTGTGTGTGTGTGTGTGTGTGTGTGTGTGTGTGTGTGTGTGTGTGTGTGTGTGTGTGTGCATTGTGCCTACACACACATCCAGCTAGCTAGCAGATATACAACAGGGTGAGTGAGGTGGTAGTAAAGCCTACACACTAACCATCTGGACATAGAGCCTCCTGAAACACACTGACTGACTTCAAACTCCCCCTGTGTCTATCTCTCTTTCTCCTCTAGCGGCACAGAGAAAGGGATAAATAGGAGAAAGAGAATGATTGAGAGAAAGTGAGTCAAAGAGAAAGATATCCAGGAGAGAGAGAGAGAGAGAGAGAGAGAGAGAGAGAGAGAGAGAGAGAGAGAAAGGGCACAATTTTTCAAACAAAGTCTCAGTCCGTGGGGGCATGCATTAAACATAGTGTGAGACAGAGCTCACCCTTTCTACTCTATTGGCTTATTCAGTGGGGAGGAAACCGGTGTTAATATTTCATGGGCCAGCCAAAAGAATGAAGAGGTGTACACTCATGGGACAGGACGGACAGGAGAGTTCTGCGTCGTCGCCCACCTGCCCCCATCCTCCCAGGAGCGAGGCTTCAGATGTGGCCAGGGGTGTGTGTCTGTATGTGTGTGTGTGTGTGTGTGTGTGTGTGTGTGTGTGTGTGTGTTTCTCTCTCTCCCCAGTGCGCAGGCAGTCGGTGACAATATGAACTGACAGCGGCGTAGCGAGGCTGACTGGACAACACACACCATCATTCAGTCCATTAGGTTAGGCTGAGCCGCCAGTCCCTCAACTGATGAGGCCGAGAGGAGAAGAGAAAGGACCATATTCATCATCACTGCCCCTCTGATATGGGACACCTGTCCACATCCAGCCTCACGATCTGCAATACCAAACTCCTCCAAAATAATTCAGTTTGACTCCAGAGAGGGAACTACTGGAGGACATGTTGGGGAGCGAAGCTGCACTGCTTCCTTTAGCTTGGGACTTCTGTTATTTGTTACTTTAAAAGGAGTCACTATCTGCACTGTGAGTGTGGTGCCAGGAAAACAACCTCTTCCTCAACGTCACTAAGACCAAGGAGCTGATCGTGTTCTACAGGAAACAGGGGGGCGAGGATGCCCCCATCCACATAGATGAGGCTAAAGTGGGGTGGGTCGAGAGCTTCAAGTTCCTCTGTGTCCAAATCACTAAGGACTTAACATGGTCCACACCCAAGCAAACAGTCATGAAGAAGGCGAAACAACACCTCTTCCCCGTCAGAAGGTTATCCAGCTGTCCTATTGAGAGCATCTTGACTGGTTCCAGCACTGCTTGGTACGGCAACAGCACCACCCTCAATCGCATGGCGTTACAGAGGGTTGTGCGGACAGCCCAGTACATCACTGGGGTCGAGCTCCCTGCCGTCCAGGACCTCAATATCAGGGGGTGTGAAAGGAAAGCACATCAAATTCTGAATGACTCCATCCACCCAAGCCATAGACTGTTGTCTCTGCTTCAGCATGGCAAGCGGTATCAGAGCATCAAGTCTGACACCAACAGGCTACTGAACAGCTTCTATCCCCATGCCATAAGACTGCTAAGAAGCTGACAAAATGGCTATACGGATTATCTTCATTGACCATTCTATTATACATTTTTTAAATGACTGACTCTATGCACACTCACATGCTGACGCTATACACACTACATTCTCACAGACACTCACACTGATACAACATCATACATACACTTCATCTGCTCACATACAACACGCACACACATTCATACTGACTCTACAAACACGCGCACACACTGGCATACAATCATCATTTACAGTGTCGCTACTCTGTTTGTCATATATCCTGATGCCTAATCACCTCTACCTCTACCAGTCCAGTATCTCTGTACACTGTAAATATGGTATTGGCAATGATCCTGTATATAGTTACTGACCCTGAAACTGATCCTGTATATAGTTACTGACCCTGAAACTGATCCTGTATATAGTTACTGACCCTGAAACTGATCCTGTATATAGTTACTGACCCTGAAACTGATCCTATATATAGTTACTGACCCTGAAACTGATCCTGTATATAGTTACTGACCCTGAAACTGATCCTGTATATAGTTACTGACCCTGAAACTGATCCTGTATATAGTTACTGATCCTGAAACTGATCCTGTATATAGTTACTGATCCTGTATATAGTTACTGACCCTGGAACTAATCCTGTATATAGTTTACTGTCCCTGAAACTAATCCTGTATATAGCTTACTGACCCTGAAACTGATCCTGTATATAGTTACTGACCCTGGAACTGATCCTGAAACTGATCCTGTATATAGTTACTGATCCTGAAACTGATCCTGTATATAGTTACTGATCCTGTATATAGTTACTGACCCTGGAACTGATCCTGTATATAGTTACTGACCCTGAAACTGATCCTGTATATAGTTACTGATCCTGTATATAGTTACTGATCCTGAAACTGATCCTGTATATAGTTACTGACCCTGAAACTGATCCTGTATATAGCTTACTGACCCTGGAACTAATCCTGTATATAGCTTACTGACCCTGAAACTGATCCTGTATATAGCTTACTTACTTCTCCTGTTCTTATTTCTATTTCTCGTGTTTTTGTTCTACTTTACTTTCTTTTATAGTACTACTGATATTGATTACTGCATTGTTGGAAAGAGCTTGAAAGAAAGCCATTTCCCTGTACTTGTGCACGTGACAATAAAACTTGAAACTAGACACTACACTTTCCTTTTAGGACAATCAAGTAGCAAAGCTTTAATGGCCAGCTGTAAGATGCTGCCATGTAAAAGGACCATCCTACATGGGCACCTCTCAAGCCTCAGCTTCTAGAAATTGAGAGAAAAAGGGCGGAGCAGAGAGAGCAGTTAACAACAGTAGTGGGCAGCTAGTAGGGAACAGCAGCTCTAAGAGACACTGACTAGATCCCCAGAGAGCTGCAGCCAGTGCTGGGCTGCGACCTCAAAAAGCACCCTATTCCCCTCATAGTGCACTACTTTTGATTAGGGCCCCTTGGGATGCCGCGCCAGAGTGAGGGAGCAGGAGACAGTCCTTTGTTGCAGTAGGAGTCGTGGGCTGCTGAATTCCCTGCTTCAGCGATTCTTCATGGGGACAGCTCCCGAGGGGTGCCAGACTCCTCTCCTCTCTCTCCAAGGGCTCCCCCACTGTGACCGACGTCCACCTTCTGTTCTTCTGTGGTGAAGGAGAGCTTCGTTAGGGGAAAATGGGCCACTATCTGACCCATTTCACTGACTCACTCAAACTGCTTAAACCCAACTGTCCTAAAAGCCTTCAGTTGATGGGAAGAGGTCAGGCATAGAATCCTCTGGGCTGGTGTGGCGAACACACTCTTGGGAGTACACAGGATGGAGTTAGGATGGTGTTGTGTAGATTATGGTTGATGGCCAGAAAATGAAGATGTCAACAAACACACACAAGCACATACACGTTTAGTAGTTCTACTAAGCATAGCCCTGTTAAATTTGTATCATAAGAGTTGTGTACCAGCTTAGTCACCAGAGGGCCTGTCTGATCTGTCCTACCATGCGTCCTATTCAGTCACTGACTGCACTGCCCTGTGTTATCAGTATCAGCCAGGTCAACCTGCACAGCCACCTTGAGGATGTATTTTCATCATGTGGATGAAAAAGACTAGGAAGGAGAGGATGAGAAGGGGGAGGACGAGGAAGAGGAACATTGGGAATGGGGGGAGAGGAGAAAGAGGGGTACTAAGAGGAAGTACTAAGAGGAAGTACTCTGATGAGAAGCTTTGCTCCCAGCAGAACCCACAGAACAATCCAGGGATTACAGACAGGTTCTCCCCTGGAACCATAAGAGGTTGCTGAATTTTTTTTTCATAAACCCATCAAATTCATCAAGGGACTTTTTTTTTACTGCCCCCATAAAGCTTGGCGTGATCAATAGAGCCTGTGGTCAGAGAGACATAAAGCTGTTGGGCTGAGGTGGGATTGGGCTGGGACTGGCTTCAGGGTAATCACCCTCCTCTGGAGAGTCCTCAACACCTGGTGGGAGCACCATACTCATATACCATGTATACCAAGACGTTTTCCCGCCAACTTTACCTTGCCACCTTTTATTTGCTTTTCGGCAACAAAGCCTGTACTTTTATTTTCACCAACCAACCTATTCCTGATTTCAGTAATGTATTTAAAAGTCCCTCCAACCCCTCAGTATAAATGTTGCCTTTCATCTTACCATCTTTGGCAGCCATTAAATCCTGAACATTCTATTGTTGTCCAACATCAAACTTGTCCTTGTCAATCACAAAGCTTCACAGAAATACTTTAGATACATTTAAAATATATATAGTTCTGTCCTTGAGCTGTCCTTGTCTATTGTCACATAAATGCTTTACCCTGGGGGAATGCACACTGCAATTTCATATATTTTTCTAGACTTTGACAGGTAAATATTTAAAAGCGCTTATATTTAGTTAATAAATGTGTGGTTAATATGTATACATCTCCAACTTCACCTACTGGTGATTTGTAGTGTATCTTTCTTCAGCCCAAATAGATGTTGGAGAGTTTAAAAGAAGAGAAAACCTGTGATGGTGTATCAAAGCCCATATCCAACGTGTATCTAAAGCCCATATCCAACGTGTATCTAAAGCCCATATCCAACGTGTATCTAAAGCCCATATCCAACGTGTATCAAAGCCCATATCCAACGTGTATCTAAAGCCCATATCCAACGTGTATCTAAAGCCCATATCCAACGTGTATCTATAGCCCATATCCAACATGTATCAAAGCCCATATCCAACGTGTATCTAAAGCCCATATCCAACATGTATCAAAGCCCATATCCAACGTGTATCTAAAGCCCATATCCAACGTGTATCTAAAGCCCATATCCAACGTGTATCTAAAGCCCATATCCAACGTGTATCAAAGCCCATATCCAACGTGTATCTAAAGCCCATATCCAACGTGTATCTAAAGCCCATATCCAACGTGTATCAAAGCCCATATCCAACGTGTATCTAAAGCCCATATCCAACGTGTATCAAAGCCCATATCCAACGTGTATCTAAAGCCCATATTCAACGTGTAACAAAGCCCATATCCAACGTGTATCAAAGCCCATATCCAACGTGTATCTAAAGCCCATATCCAACGTGTATCAAAGCCCATATCCAACGTGTATCAAAGCCCATATCCAACGTGTATCTAAAGCCCATATCCAACGTGTATCAAAGCCCATATCCAACATGTATCTAAAGCCCATATCCAACATGTATCAAAGCCCATATCCAACATGTATCAAAGCCCATATCCAACATGTATCAAAGCCCATATCCAACGTGTATCTAAAGCCCATATCCAACGTGTATCAAAGCCCATATCCAACGTGTATCTAAAGCCCATATCCAACGTGTATCTAAAGCCCATATCCAACGTGTATCAAAGCCCATATCCAACGTGTATCTAAAGCCCATATCCATCGTGTATCTAAAGCCCATATCCAACGTGTATCAAAGCCCATATCCAACGTGTATCTAAAGCCCATATCCAACGTGTATCTAAAGCCCATATCCAACGTGTATCTAAAGCCCATATCCAACGTGTATCTAAAGCCCATATCCAACGTGTATCTAAAGCCCATATCCAACGTGTATCAAAGCCCATATCCAACGTGTATCTAAAGCCCATATCCAACGTCTATCTAAAGCCCATATCCAACGTGTATCAAAGCCCATATCCAACGTGTATCAAAGCCCATATCCAACGTGTATCAAAGCCCATATCCAACATGTATCTAAAGCCCATATCCAACATGTATCAAAGCCCATATCCAACATGTATCAAAGCCCATATCCAACGTGTATCAAAGCCCATATCCAACGTGTATCTAAAGCCCATATCCAACGTGTATCTAAAGCCCATATCCAACGTGTATCTAAAGCCCATATCCAACGTGTATCTAAAGCCCATATCCAACGTGCATCTAAAGCCCATATCCAACATGTATCAAAGCCCATATCCAACGTGCATCTAAAGCCCATATCCAACGTGCACCTAAAGCCCATATCCAACGTGCATCTAAAGCCCATATCCAACGTGCATCTAAAGCCCATATCCAACGTGTATCTAAAGCCCATATCCAACCTGTATCTAAAGCCCATATCCAACGTGTATCAAAGCCCATATCCAACGTGTATCTAAAGCCCATATCCAACGTGTATCTAAAGCCCATATCCAACGTGTATCAAAGCCCATATCCAACGTGTATCTAAAGCCCATATCCAACGTGCATCTAAAGCCCATATCCAACATGTATCAAAGCCCATATCCAACGTGCATCTAAAGCCCATATCCAACGTGCACCTAAAGCCCATATCCAACGTGCATCTAAAGCCCATATCCAACGTGCATCTAAAGCCCATATCCAACGTGCATCTAAAGCCCATATCCAACGTGCATCTAAAGCCCATATCCAACGTGCATCTAAAGCCCATATCCAACATGTATCAAAGCCCATATCCAACGTGCATCTAAAGCCCATATCCAACGTGCATCTAAAGCCCATATCCAACATGTATCAAAGCCCATATCCAACGTGCATCTAAAGCCCATATCCAACATGTATCAAAGCCCATATCCAACGTGCATCTAAAGCCCATATCCAACGTGCATCTAAAGCCCATATCCAACGTGTATCTAAAGCCCATATCCAACGTGTATCTAAAGCCCATATCCAAATCTAAAGCCCATATCCAACGTAAAGCCCATATCCAACGTGCATCTAAAGCCCATATCCAACGTGCATCTAAAGCCCATATCCAACGTGCATCTAAAGCCCATATCCAACGTGCATCTAAAGCCCATATCCAACGTGCATCTAAAGCCCATATCCAACGTGCATCTAAAGCCCATATCCAACGTGTATCTAAAGCCCATATCCAACGTATCTAAAGCCCATATCCAACGTGTATCTAAAGCCCATATCCAATGCATCTAAAGCCCATATCCAACGTATCAAAGCCCATATCCAACGTGCATCTAAAGCCCATATCCAACATGTATCAAAGCCCATATCCAACATCTAAAGCCCATATCCAACGCATCTAAAGTATCAAAGCCCATATCCAACGTATCAAAGCCCATATCCAACGTATCTAAAGCCCATATCCAACGCGGTATCAAAGCCCATATCCAACGTATCAAAGCCCATATCCAACATGTATCAAAGCCCATATCCAACATGTATCTAAAGCCCATATCCAACGTGTATCAAAGCCCATATCCAACGTATCAAAGCCCATATCCAACATGTATCTAAAGCCCATATCCAACGTGTATCAAAGCCCATATCCAACGTGTATCTAAAGCCCATATCCAATCAAAGCCCATATGTATCTAAAGCCCATATCCAACGTGTATCTAAAGCCCATATCCAACGGTACGCCCATATGTATCTAAAGCCCATATCCAACGTATCTGTATCAAAGCCCATATCCAACGTGTATCTAAAGCCCATATCCAACGTATCAAAGCCCATATCCAACGTGTATCTAAAGCCCATATCCAACGTATCTAAAGCCCATATCCAACGTGTATCAAAGCCCATATCCAACGTGTATCTAAAGCCCATATCCAACGTGTATCAAAGCCCATATCCAACGTGTATCAAAGCCCATATCCAACATGTATCAAAGCCCATATCCAACATGTATCAAAGCCCATATCCAACATGTATCAAAGCCCATATCCAACGTGTATCAAAGCCCATATCGTATCAAAGCCCATATCCAACGTATCTAAAGCCCATATCCAACGTGTATCTAAAGCCCATATCCAACATGTATCTAAAGCCCATATCCAACGTATGCATCTAAAGCCCATATCCAACATGTATCAAAGCCCATATCCAACGTGTATCTAAAGCCCATATCCAACGTGCATCTAAAGCCCATATCCAACGTGTATCTAAAGCCCATATCCAACGTGCATCTAAAGCCCATATCCAACGTATCTAAAGCCCATATCCAAATCTAAAGCCCATATCCAACGTATCTAAAGCCCATATCCAACGCATCTAAAGCCCATATCCAAATCTAAAGCCCATATCCAACGTGTATCTAAAGCCCATATCCAACGTGTATCTAAAGCCCATATCCAACGTGTATCAAAGCCCATATCCAACGTGTATCTAAAGCCCATATCCAACGCATCTAAAGCCCATATCCAACATGTATCAAAGCCCATATCCAACGTATCTAAAGCCCATATCCAACGTGCATCTAAAGCCCATATCCAACGTGCATCTAAAGCCCATATCCAACGTGCATCTAAAGCCCATATCCAACGTGCATCTAAAGCCCATATCCAACGTGGCATCTAAAGCCCATATCCAACGTGCATCTAAAGCCCATATCCAACATGTATCTAAAGCCCATATCCAACGTGCATCTAAAGCCCATATCCAACGTGCATCTAAAGCCCATATCCAACATGTATCAAAGCCCATATCCAACGTGCATCTAAAGCCCATATCCAACATGTATCAAAGCCCATATCCAACGTGCATCTAAAGCCCATATCCAAATCTAAAGCCCATATCCAACGTGTATCTAAAGCCCATATCCAACGTGTATCTAAAGCCCATATCCAACGTGTATCTAAAGCCCATATCCAACGTATCTAAAGCCCATATCCAACGTATCAAAGCATCTAAAGCCCATATCCAACGTGCATCTAAAGCCCATATCCAACGTGCATCTAAAGCCCATATCCAACGTGCATCTAAAGCCCATATCCAACGTGCATCTAAAGCCCATATCACGTGCATCTAAAGCCCATATCCAACGTGCATCTAAAGCCCATATCCAACGTGCATCTAAAGCCCATATCACGTCATCTAAAGCCCATATCCAACGTGCATCTAAAGCCCATATCCAACGTGCATCTAAAGCCCATATCCAACGTATCAAAGCCCATATCCAACGGCATCTAAAGCCCATATCCAACATGTATCAAAGCCCATATCCAACGTGCATCTAAAGCCCATATCCAACGTGCATCTAAAGCCCATATCCAACGTGTATCTAAAGCCCATATCCAACGTGTATCTAAAGCCCATATCCAACGTGTATCTAAAGCCCATATCCAACGTGTATCAAAGCCCATATCCAACGTGTATCTATAGCCCATATCCAACGTGCATCTAAAGCCCATATCCAACATGTATCAAAGCCCATACCCAACGTGCATCTAAAGCCCATATCCAACGTGCATCTAAAGCCCATATCCAACGTGCATCTAAAGCCCATATCCAACGTGCATCTAAAGCCCATATCCAACGTGCATCTAAAGCCCATATCCAACGTGCATCTAAAGCCCATATCCAACGTGCATCTAAAGCCCATATCCAACGTGTATCAAAGCCCATATCCAACGTGCATCTAAAGCCCATATCCAACGTGCATCTAAAGCCCATATCCAACATGTATCAAAGCCCATATCCAACGTGCATCTAAAGCCCATATCCAACATGTATCAAAGCCCATATCCAACGTGCATCTAAAGCCCATATCCAACGTGCATCTAAAGCCCATATCCAACGTGTATCTAAAGCCCATATCCAACGTGTATCTAAAACCCATATCCAACGTGTATCAAAGCCCATATCCAACGTGTATCTAAAGCCCATATCCAACATGTATCAAAGCCCATATCCAACGTGCATCTAAAGCCCATATCCAACGTGCATCTAAAGCCCATATCCAACGTGTATCTAAAGCCCATATCCAACGTGTATCTAAAGCCCATATCCAACGTGTATCAAAGCCCATATCCAACGTGTATCAAAGCCCATATCCAACGTGTATCTAAAGCCCATATCCAACGTGTATCAAAGCCCATATCCAACGTGTATCTAAAGCCCATATCCAACGTGTATCAAAGCCCATATCCAACGTGTATCTAAAGCCCATATCCAACGTGTATCTAAAGCCCATATCCAACATGTATCAAAGCCCATATCCAACATGTATCAAAGCCCATATCCAACGTGTATCAAAGCCCATATCCAACATGTATCAAAGCCCATATCCAACGCAACTTTCTGAAATGATCCTACCGAGGTTCATCCAGGTCAGATTTTTGTATTTCTTTCCATGATCGGAAAGAGATTGTAATGTTTCTATAGCAAAGAAATTAGGACACTTTTTTATTATATGACAGCAGTTCCACATGTTCGTGTCACTCAAGTTGTGTGGGAAAAATATAATTTCTGTTCAATTCTGTGATATTTTATACAATATCATTCTTACTATAAAATGCACAGACCAGTAACATAATTAAACTCAAAATATGCCATGCTATTCTTCAATGTTTTTATAGTATTAGTGCTATAACGTTTCTTAGGACCTGGATAAACAAATTGATAATAATTTTTTTTGTCTAGCCAGCTCATATGATCACCCGAACATATCTGATGATGTTTTGAGAAGCCATCTTTTCATTCACCATAACAGGAAAATATAAGGTCATTCTTTACAAATTATTTAAGTAGGTTATGGCAAGCTGCTAACCTATTGCCTAAACTCACCAAAGGCGAGCATGTAAGGCAAGTGTGATTTGTTTTAGAATGCATTGTTTTGAATTATAATGAACCAACCGAAGCCGGGGGTGTGGGTTGTCTGCTTTGACACCCTGCTCAATTAGAACGTGTCTCTATTTTTCTGTTATCACTGGCGCTGTAGTCACATTTTTTTTAAATAAAAAAATTTGAGCTCATTTGAATTGGAAGAGGTAGCTAAGGGTTGAGGATTTACCAATTTATCCACTAATGGAAACACAACATCACTATCAACAAAGATCATTCAGGATATGGACTATCCTGCTAGCATACTTCTCCGCCTGTCCTGTCCTTTCCACCCGCATTGCTCTGCTTGCTTCCGCCCGCCCACTTCTGGTGAGTTTTCCGCTTTACTGTGGAAGGTCTGAATTTGAACGGAGGAATTTAGAACATGTCGCTGTCAGGTTACCATGACAATGGTCAACAGGGTCAAAGTTGAATGTCTCTTGCTCCTTCCTGGCAAAAGAAATGGCTATATAAACGAAGAATGCTAATCAAAAAAAGTACAAAAATAGGGCTTGAAAGAAAATAGTTTTTACAGGCAACATACCTTGAATCCTATGTGAAAGCAGTATAACACCAACTGGAGGATAAGGACAGGAGAGATGTCTCAGACAGAGAGTTACTATTTGACCTAGAAGTCTAATGAGTCTAAAGACTCATGAACATTAAACATATTCATGAAAATATTGAACTGAATAATCAACACCGCTCTGTGAACCAGCCATTGTAACGATGCTCCGGATGCAATCTATTTAGCTGGAAGAAGTTCAGTGCTTGAAGTGAGAGTACCTAAGGCCTGAGGTCTGTTTTGACAAGAGAGACACTTTTCTTGGACTGTCAAAGTGTCAGCCAATGATAAGTTTGCTAGTCAGGACAGCAAGAAATAGAAAGGATGACGGTGGAGTCACATCACAAATCATAGCGGTCACAGAGAGAGAGTCCCAGGACACCGGGCCACCAGGCTGCAAAGAATGGAGCAGCAAATGAATGCAAAGCTGCATAACACCTTGACAGCTAGCTTGGAAACAATCTCTTACTATGCACGAGATCTACCTCAGGGACGTTGGGCTAATTTCCTGTGAAAACAGCAGACTACTGAAGCGCAGGGTGGATGTAAAGGGGGGACTGGGTGAGGCTGGGCGAGGCTGAGTGCGTGGCTGGTTGTCAGGTTGTACTCTGGTGGACTGACTGACGCAGGAGAGGACTGACCGTAGAGATGGGGGGGGGGGGGGGGTGGAAGAAGGGGTTGTGTCGGCTCTGGAACAGCTGTGGCGATGACCCCCTCCCTGTCTCGGGGATGGCAGTAATACAGTGTGATTATACACCATGGCTGCTCATATGCATCTCGTTATGGGGGACGCCCTGGTCCTGCCAGCACCCTGCATATCTGTGCCCCATTGAACGCCACTCTGTACCCCTGGCACCCCTGAGTCTGAGCCACTAACACACAGTAAAGCCGTGTCCATCCCAGAGGATTCTGGGCCACGGAGGTGCCAGACGGACGGACAGACTGCAATAGAATGTTAATCTCTCTGCCTCTACTGTCTGGGCCTGGGCTGGGCCACATGGCAGAGGTACAGTCCCTTGCTCTGTCTGGAATGAGACTCAACTCCAAATCTAGACTAAGATGTCTGAAAACTAAAGCATACATTACGTTAATCTCGAGGATGGAAGCCATCCATATAGTTCTAATTGGTAGACTACAGATTCATGGAGGAATAGAACAGAACAGTCCCTGTCTGGTACTGTAACAAAACAAGCAGTGTTGTGTTACACGGCAAAGACCTGCAGCTAATGAGAACAAACCTTGAATAAATCTGTACACAAATTTCGACAGAGAAACGGCGGAAGCTTCATCAGTGGAAAGTGTTGAATAACAACAGCAGTCTCTATTAGCACCAGACACGGCTGTCACAGGGAGCACCAGCCAGGCTAGGATCACAGCCGTTAGAGCTGCTCAACCAACAAAGAAGGGAGAAGAAAGAAAGAAAGAAAGAAAGAAAGGTCTGGCTGATTGTCAAATATGCTGGCCTTTCTAAATTCTCTTGGAAAAGGCGATATTTTCCTGCAAAGTCTGGGATCATTAATCAAAGAAGCATCTATAGTTCACCTCCTGAAAGCAAAGCCTCCGCCCTAGCTCGTTCTCCCTACCTCCGTCCCCCCTGCCGAGCTGACATCTTCAGTAATTATGTAATTAACACTGGCAGGCCTAATTTCAGAGATAGTGCGCTCTAATTGTGTTCAGACGTTCATTAGTTAAGCCAAACATTCGATAAACCTATCAGCAGCAAGAGCAGTCAGGTGGGGCCAGGGTCCGAAGGCCACTTGTTTTTCGGAACACCATTTCTGTGTCAGTCACTTAATTAGTGTGTTGCTTGATATCGCTGACAGGACAGGTTTCTGTAATTTACCGATAATTACCCTCCTGCTCTGATACAATAAAAAAGTCATTGGTCCCTGCGTAGATAACCAATCATGGCTCAGGCTTTATGTTCCCTGTCCACTTTGTCTGGCTGTCTTTCTAAACACAAATTGCTTAATAGCAGTTTTTTGTTTTGCATGGCCAAAACAACGCTTGATTTAAAAGGTAAATGCACCACTAATGGCTTTTGAATTTAGAAGACATATTTAGATACGCATAAAGAAAGACTCTGAATGGAGGCATTCGTACCATGTAACATAATAATGTTAGAAAGGGCCCTCCAAACTACTCCGAATTGTCCTAAAATGATTACTGACTGAATTACTTTAGAAACACTATGTTAGGAATTTGGTATACATCTGAAATTCTATAATCAAACATTTACCTTTAAATTGGTGAAGTGATTTCTGTCATCCTATAATGATGTTTCAAAGTAGTTTGGTTGAACCCAGGCAGACAGAGTTGGTCCCATGTAACACCCTATCTGTCTTGTGTAGAGCCTGTCCCTGGGATGATTCCTTTAATTAAGAGGGGGCCAAATGCTTAACTAGGCAGAATGTGAGCTGCCACCAGCTAGCTGCCTGGGCTGTACCAATGGGCTGCACTTCAACAGCTCATTCATCAGCCACAGACACAGCCTCCACCGGGCCACCTGTTCTGACACATCACCACACCAGGGAGGAGGAAGTCATTTACATTCTACTGTGCACTGTCGTCGCCCTACTCTTTCACTCCCTTTCCCTCCCTCCCTCCCTCCCTCCCTCCCTCCCTCCCTCACTCCCCTTCCTTTATAACTTTAAAGTTCCCCCTTGGCCAGCTCCAGGAGATAATTGAATACTGGGATTTTGATTTAGTTTGAAATCAATTTGGGACCAGGGCTTTTCATTCATTATACTCCTTGGCTTGGGAAAGCCATATCTGAAATCCCTCAAAACTTTGGCAAGGCTTGAACGTCGTCAATTCAAAGCGGATTGACAGGACTGCGTGTGACAAGACAGGATGGGGTGGGGTGTGAGGGTGCTCAGTTTAGGTCTGTATATTTGGGCAGCGAGAGTGCTCCTCTCCTCTCCACTATGGCAGTAGTACTTTATATCCCCTGTGCTGTCCTCTCCTCTCCACTATGGCAGTAGTACTTTATATCCCCTGTGCTGTCCTCTCCTCTCCACTATGGCAGTAGTACTTTATATCCCCTGTGCTGTCCTCTCCTCTCCACTATGGCAGTAGTACTTTATATCCCCTGTGCTGTCCTCTCCTCTCCACTATGGCAGTAGTACTTTATATCCCCTGTGCTGTCCTCTCCTCTCCACTATGGCAGTAGTACTTTATATCCCCTGTGCTGTCTTCTCCTCTCCACTATGGCAGTAGTACTTTATATCCCCTGTGCTGTCTTCTCCTCTCCACTATGGCAGTAGTACTTTATATCCCCTGTGCTGTCTCTCCTCTCCACTATGGCAGTAGTACTTTATATCCCCTGTGCTGTCCTCTCCTCTCCACTATGGCAGTAGTACTTTATATCCCCTGTGCTGTCCTCTCCTCTCCACTATGGCAGTAGTACTTTATATCTCCTGTGCTGTCCTCTCCTCTCCACTATGGCAGTAGTGCTATATATATCCCCTGTGCTGTCCTCTCCTCTCCACTATGGCAGTAGTACTTTATATCCCCTGTGCTGTCCTCTCCTCTCCACTATGGCAGTAGTACTTTATATCCCCTGTGTGCTGTCCCCTGCTCCTCTCCACTATGGCAGTAGTACTTTATATCCCCTGTGCTGTCTTCTCCTCTCCACTATGGCAGTAGTACTTTATATCCCCTGTGCTGTCTTCTCCTCTCCACTATGGCAGTAGTACTTTATATCCCCTGTGCTGTCCTCTCCTCTCCACTATGGCAGTAGTACTTTATATCCCCTGTGCTGTCCTCTCCTCTCCACTATGGCAGTAGTACTTTATATCCCCTGTGCTGTCCTCTCCTCTCCACTATGGCAGTAGTACTTTATATCCCCTGTGCTGTCCTCTCCTCTCCACTATGGCAGTAGTACTTTATATCCCCTGTGCTGTCCTCTCCTCTCCACTATGGCAGTAGTACTTTATATCCCCTGTGCTGTCCTCTCCTCTCCACTATGGCAGTAGTACTTTATATCCCCTGTGCTGTCCTCTCCTCTCCACTATGGCAGTAGTACTTTATATCCCCTGTGCTGTCCTCTCCTCTCCACTATGGCAGTAGTACTTTATATCCCCTGTGCTGTCCTCTCCTCTCCACTATGGCAGTAGTACTTTATATCCCCTGTGCTGTCCTCTCCTCTCCACTATGGCAGTAGTACTTTATATCCCCTGTGCTGTCTCTCCTCTCCACTATGGCAGTAGTACTTTATATCCCCTGTGCTGTCCTCTCCTCTCCACTATGGCAGTAGTACTTTATATCCCTGTGCTGTCCTCTCCTCTCCACTATGGCAGTAGTACTTTATATCCCCTGTGCTGTCCTCTCCTCTCCACTATGGCAGTAGTACTTTATATCCCCTGTGCTGTCCTCTCCCTCTCCACTATGGCAGTAGTACTTTATATCCCCTGTGCTGTCCTCTCCTCTCCACTATGGCAGTAGTACTTTATATCCCCTGTGCTGTCCTCTCCTCTCCACTATGGCAGTAGTACTTTATATCCCCTGTGCTGTCCTCTCCTCTCCACTATGGCAGTAGTACTTTATATCCCCTGTGCTGTCCTCTCCTCTCCACTATGGCAGTAGTACTTTATATCCCCTGTGCTGTATCTCCACTATGGCAGTAGTACTTTATATCCCCTGTGCTGTCCTCTCTCCACTATGGCAGTAGTACTTTATATCCCCTGTGCTGTCCTCTCCTCTCCACTATGGCAGTAGTACTTTATATCCCCTGTGCTGTCCTCTCCTCTCCACTATGGCAGTAGTACTTTATATCCCCTGTGCTGTCCTCTCCTCTCCACTATGGCAGTAGTACTTTTTATATCCCCTGTGCTGTCCTCTCCTCTCCACTATGGCAGTAGTACTTTATATCCCCTGTGCTGTCCTCTCCTCTCCACTATGGCAGTAGTACTTTATATCCCCCTGTGCTGTCCTCTCCTCTCCACTATGGCAGTAGTACTTTTATATCCCCTGTGCTGTCTTCTCCTCTCCACTATGGCAGTAGTACTTTATATCCCCTGTGCTGTCTTCTCCTCTCCACTATGGCAGTAGTACTTTATATCCCCTGTGCTGTCCTCTCCTCTCCACTATGGCAGTAGTACTTTATATCCCCTGTGCTGTCCTCTCCTCTCTCCACTATGGCAGTAGTACTTTATATCCCCTGTGCTGTCCTCTCTCCTCTCCACTATGGCAGTAGTACTTTATATCCCCTGTGCTGTCCTCTCCTCTCCACTATGGCAGTAGTACTTTATATCCCCTGTGCTGTCTTCTCCTCTCCACTATGGCAGTAGTACTTTATATCCCCTGTGCTGTCCTCTCCTCTCCACTATGGCAGTAGTACTTTATATCCCCTGTGCTGTCCTCTCCTCTCCACTATGGCAGTAGTACTTTATATCCCCTGTGCTGTCTCTCCTCTCCACTATGGCAGTAGTACTTTATATCCCCTGTGCTGTCCTCTCCTCTCCACTATGGCAGTAGTACTTTATATCCCCTGTGCTGTCCTCTCCTCTCCACTATGGCAGTAGTACTTTATATCTCCTCTCCACTATGGCAGTAGTACTTTATATCCCCTGTGCTGTCTCTCCTCTCCACTATGGCAGTAGTACTTTATATCCCCTGTGCTGTCTTCTCCTCTCCACTATGGCAGTAGTACTTTATATCCCCTGTGCTGTCCTCTCCTCTCCACTATGGCAGTAGTACTTTATATCCCCTGTGCTGTCCTCTCCTCTCCACTATGGCAGTAGTACTTTATATCCCCTGTGCTGTCCTCTCCTCTCCACTATGGCAGTAGTACTTTATATCCCCTGTGCTGTCCTCTCCTCTCCACTATGGCAGTAGTACTTTATATCCCCTGTGCTGTCCTCTCCTCTCCACTATGGCAGTAGTACTTTATATCCCCTGTGCTGTCTTCTCCTCTCCACTATGGCAGTAGTACTTTATATCCCCTGTGCTGTCCTCTCCTCTCCACTATGGCAGTAGTACTTTATATCCCCTGTGCTGTCCTCTCCTCTCCACTATGGCAGTAGTACTTTATATCCCCTGTGCTGTCCTCTCCTCTCCACTATGGCAGTAGTACTTTATATCCCCTGTGCTGTCCTCTCCTCTCCACTATGGCAGTAGTACTTTATATCCCCTGTGCTGTCCTCTCCTCTCCACTATGGCAGTAGTACTTTATCCCCTGTGCTGTCCTCTCCTCTCCATATCCTTTATATCCCCTGTGCTGTCTTCTCCTCTCCACTATGGCAGTAGTACTTTATATCCCCTGTGCTGTCCTCTCCTCTCCACTATGGCAGTAGTACTTTATATCCCCTGTGCTGTCCTCTCCTCTCCACTATGGCAGTAGTACTTTATATCCCCTGTGCTGTCCTCTCCTCTCCACTATGGCAGTAGTACTTTATATCCCCTGTGCTGTCCTCTCCTCTCCACTATGGCAGTAGTACTTTATATCCCCTGTGCTGTCCTCTCCTCTCCACTATGGCAGTAGTACTTTATATCCCCTGTGCTGTCCTCTCCTCTCCACTATGGCAGTAGTACTTTATATCCCCTGTGCTGTCCTCTCCTCTCCACTATGGCAGTAGTACTTTATATCCCCTGTGCTGTCCTCTCCTCTCCACTATGGCAGTAGTACTTTATATCCCCTGTGCTGTCCTCTCCTCTCCACTATGGCAGTAGTACTTTATATCCCCTGTGCTGTCCTCTCCTCTCCACTATGGCAGTAGTACTTTATATCCCCTGTGCTGTCCTCTCCTCTCCACTATGGCAGTAGTACTTTATATCCCCTGTGCTGTCTTCTCCTCTCCACTATGGCAGTAGTACTTTATATCCCCTGTGCTGTCCTCTCCTCTCCACTATGGCAGTAGTACTTTATATCCCCTGTGCTGTCCTCTCCTCTCCACTATGGCAGTAGTACTTTATATCCCCTGTCCTCTCCTCTCCACTATGGCAGTAGTACTTTATATCCCCTGTGCTGTCCTCTCCACTATGGCAGTAGTACTTTATATCCCCTGTGCTGTCCTCTCCTCTCCACTATGGCAGTAGTACTTTATATCCCCTGTGCTGTCCTCTCCTCTCCACTATGGCAGTAGTACTTTATATCCCCTGTGCTGTCCTCTCCTCTCCACTATGGCAGTAGTACTTTATATCCCCTGTGCTGTCCTCTCCTCTCCACTATGGCAGTAGTACTTTATATCCCCTGTGCTGTCCTCTCCTCTCCACTATGGCAGTAGTACTTTATATCCCCTGTGCTGTCCCTCTCCTCCTCTCCACTATGGCAGTAGTACTTTATATCCCCTGTGCTGTCCTCTCCTCTCCACTATGGCAGTAGTACTTTATATCCCCTGTGCTGTCCTCTCCTCTCCACTATGGCAGTAGTACTTTATATCCCCTGTGCTGTCTCTCCTCTCCACTATGGCAGTAGTAGTTTATATCCCCTGTGCTGTCCTCTCCTTTATATCCCCTGTGCTGTCCTCTCCTCTCCACTATGGCAGTAGTACTTTATATCCCCTGTGCTGTCCTCTCCTCTCCACTATGGCAGTAGTACTTTATATCCCCTGTGCTGTCCTCTCCTCTCCACTATGGCAGTAGTACTTTATATCCCCTGTGCTGTCCTCTCCTCTCCACTATGGCAGTAGTACTTTATATCCCCTGTGCTGTCCTCTCCTCTCCACTATGGCAGTAGTACTTTATATCCCCTGTGCTGTCCTCTCCTCTCCACTATGGCAGTAGTACTTTATATCCCCTGTGCTGTCCTCTCCTCTCCACTATGGCAGTAGTACTTTATATCTCCCCTGTGCTGTCCTCTCCTCTCCACTATGGCAGTAGTACTTTATATCCCCTGTGCTGTCCTCTCCTCTCCACTATGGCAGTAGTACTTTATATCCCTGTGCTGTCCTCTCCTCTCCACTATGGCAGTAGTACTTTATATCCCCTGCTGTCTTCCTCTCCACTATGGCAGTAGTACTTTATATCCCCTGTGCTGTCCTCTCCTCTCCACTATGGCAGTAGTACTTTATATCCCCTGTGCTGTCCTCTCCTCTCCACTATGGCAGTAGTACTTATATCCCCTGTGCTGTCCTCTCCTCTCCACTATGGCAGTAGTACTTTATATCCCCTGTGCTGTCTCTCCCTCTCCACTATGGCAGTAGTACTTTATATCCCCTGTGCTGTCTCTCCTCTCCACTATGGCAGTAGTACTTCTCTTCCTCTACTATCCCCTGTGCTGTCCTCTCCTCTCCACTATGGCAGTAGTACTTTATATCCCCTGTGCTGTCCTCTCCTCTCCACTATGGCAGTAGTACTTTATATCCCCTGTGCTGTCCTCTCCTCTCCACTATGGCAGTAGTACTTTATATCCCCTGTGCTGTCCTCTCCTCTCCACTATGGCAGTAGTACTTTATATCCCCTGTGCTGTCTCTCCTCTCCACTATGGCAGTAGTACTTTATATCCCCTGTGCTGTCCTCTCCTCTCCACTATGGCAGTAGTACTTTATATCCCCTGTGCTGTCTTCTCCTCTCCACTATGGCAGTAGTACTTTATATCCCCTGTGCTGTCCTCTCCTCTCCACTATGGCAGTAGTACTTTATATCCCCTGTGCTGTCCTCTCCTCTCCACTATGGCAGTAGTACTTTATATCCCCTGTGCTGCAGTAGTACTTTATATCCCCTGTGCTGTCCTCTCCTCTCCACTATAGCAGTAGTACTTTATATCCCCTGTGCTGTCCTCTCCTCTCCACTATGGCAGTAGTACTTTATATCCCCTGTGCTGTCCTCTCCTCTCCACTATGGCAGTAGTACTTTATATCCCCTGTGCTGTCTTCTCCTCTCCACTATGGCAGTAGTACTTTATATCCCCTGTGCTGTCTTATCCTGTGCTGTCTTCTCCTCTCCACTATGGCAGTAGTACTTTATATCCCCTGTGCTGTCCTCTCCTCTCCACTATGGCAGTAGTACTTTATATCCCCTGTGCTGTCCTCTCCTCTCCACTATGGCAGTAGTACTTTATATCCCCTGTGCTGTCCTCTCCTCTCCACTATGGCAGTAGTACTTTATATCCCCTGTGCTGTCTTCTCCTCTCCACTATGGCAGTAGTACTTTATATCCCCTGTGCTGTCCTCTCCTCTCCACTATGGCAGTAGTACTTTATATCCCCTGTGCTGTCTTCTCCTCTCCACTATGGCAGTAGTACTTTATATCCCCTGTGCTGTCCTCTCCTCTCCACTATGGCAGTAGTACTTTATATCCCCTGTGCTTACTGTCACCACCAGGTGCTGCTGTGCAGTAAGAAGAGAGAGAGAGAGAGAGAGCAAGAGAGAGAGAGAGCCGTCTTGTTTGGAGGAGAAGAGGCAGCCAAGCACACAGGTTGACATTTCAGCCAGCTCCCTGTAGACACACATGGCAAATGTGTGGGTGGATGTATGTGGCTCTAACTTGTATGATTAGGTGTGTGGGGGTTGGTGTGACAATGTGTGTGTAAAAATATGTATATGTGTGTGAGAATATGTGTCTGTGTATCCCATGTGTGTGTTCATGCATGTGTTTAGTCAAGTCTATTCTGCATTAGTAATCTCCCCTGAGCCTTTGTGCCTTGTAGTATTGGCCACCTGAAAACAAGCGCCTAACAAAGCAACGTAGCATTTCCAGTAATATCCTATGTGTAAAAAGCAGCGTGGTGCTATTCAGGTGACATATGCACGTGTTTCTCAGCACAACACATTCAGTAAGCAGCACTTTGTTCCATGTATGAGATATTGTATTGTAAGACCTCACATGGCAGTGATGTAAATAACCACTCAATAAAGAATAAAGGAAACAACTGTTGACTGAATGAGTCAGTGTCTCAACAGACAGAGATGTACAATTGGACACAGAGACAGTCGGGGAGATGGAGGCCAGTCAGAACACCAATGGTCTGAGATCAGTGCAGTTTTTCCACTTTAAAAGCCAATCTCTTGCTTTCAAGCAAAACCCCTCTGTCTCAGACTGATCCTCTAGTGTGCTTGACTTCTCCATTGTCATTCAGCTTCCTCGAGGCTGTTAGAGTGCATCTCAAATGGCACCCTATTCACTTGGGCCCTGGACAAAAGAAGTGCACTATATAGGGAATAGGGTAGTATTTGAGATGCAACAATAATCTGTGTTAGCCAATTAAAGCTCCTGGATATGGTAATGTTGCGTTAGCGTCTAGTGTTAGCGCCTAGTACCAGTCAGCCACTAACCTTGGGAGGCTGTGTTTGGAGGGAGTTAGCCCCCCTAATTCATCAGAGGCACTCCATTAGCTGGCCATCCAGCCACACAACATACACAATGGAACAGGAAGGAAAGTTGTGCGGGAAACAGCCAATCAGGGCACAGCTACGGAGATATCATTAGTTACTGCCTTTCAAAACTACTGAATTGGGACACTTACCTGACTTGCCCCATTTTTTGCTCCATGGACCCAAGATGTTGATGAATGACAGTAAGAGAATGTCAGAGTAGGGAAGTGGATAGGGTTAAGGATGTATCTTGGCCATGTGTTCGGGCTTAATCTTGGTAGATAGGACTTTTACCACAGAATCAAACGGTAATAACACGGTAATAGAAGGAGGACGGCACAGAACTAACTGTTCTAACCTCAGAATGCATTTCTTCATTATTTCTTCAGAGAATGAAGACCTTCTCAAGGGTAGCTCACACTAGGCTACATCAATCAGTTATCCTCACCAAAGTCACAGCACAATTACATGACCATTACCTGCAGCAAGGATTAGTAAACGCAGGATGGTTTATGGAAATGGAGTGTTTTGCAGCAGAGATCTGAAAGATGGCTCAGGTCACCCGGCGAGGTCAATGATTGTGAGGAGAAGAAGCCTGGTATTTCCAGATGCCATGATAGATAGAAAAAATATTACTTCAACCCATTTCATCTCTGAGCAGACAGGGAAAATATAATAGCCAGTCTTGGAAGGTAGAAACAATGATTGTCAGCCTCAATAAGAGCCCGTCAATACGCATTTGCCCTACACCAGTACACCCACTCACCCCCATCACAGACTGGTCACACTGATCGCCTGCTGTCCCCCAGGCAGGGCAAGGGGGTGACACACACATCCTCCTAAAAAACACATCCACCTCATCAATCATGCCATCTTTCTCACCCTTCCTCCTCACCCCTTCAGAGGGCACAGCTGAGGGAATCAAATCAAGGCCGGTCTAATTGAAGACAGCAGAGCTGGATTCCTGGGGTATGTATAAGGGTATGAGGCCTGGGTCTGTCTGCTGGGCCCTCTCTACTCTGCTCTGCGGATGTTAATAACACTTGGAGGGTGTCGATTCATCAGAGCCCCTTAATGGTATTAGCTCGGAGAGGCCTCTCCCTCTCTCCCTCTCCCTCTCTCTAGTTCTCTACATCTATCCATCTCCTTCTCTCATTACTTCTCTCTCTCACAAATCTCTTTCCATAGGCCAAATCAATGTGCATACACTTCCATAACAAATTAAGGAGATGTGTTCCTAATCCCGATACACTGCCGTCAGCTACATAGCTGCCTGTATTAACATGAATACATGCATATCTTCTTCTCTCTCTCTCTCCCTCCACCCCTCCCTCTATCGTCCCCTACTGCCCTCTCTCTCCCCCTTCCACCCTCTGTCTATCCAACCATCCTCTGTCCCCAATATGCTCTCCTTCTATCTCTCCCCCTTCCACCCTCTGTCTATCCAACCGTCCTCTGTCCCCAATATGCTCTCCCTTTCTCTTTCCCTCTCTCTCCCATCCTCTATCCAACCCGTCCTCTCTCCCCAATATGCTCTGCCTCTCTCTTTCCCTCTCTCTCCCATCCTCTATCCAATCCGTTCTCTCTCCCCAATATGCTCTCCCTCTCTCTTTTCCTCTCCCTCCCATCCTCTATCCAACCCATCATCTCTCCCCAATATGCTCTCCCTCTCTCTTTCCCTCTCCCTCCCATCCTCTATCCAACCTGTCCTCTCTCCCCAATATGCTCTCCCTCTCTCTTTCCCTCTCCCTCCCATCCTCTATCCAACCCGTTCTCTCTCCCCAATATGCTCTCCCTCTCTCCCTAATATGCTCTCCCTCTCTCCCCAATATGCTCTCCCTCTCTCCCCAATATGCTCTGCCTGTCTCCCCAATATGCTCTGCCTCTCTCCCCAATATGCTCTGCCTCCTCCCCAATATGCTCTGCCTCCTCCCCAATATGCTCTCCCTCTCTCCCCAATATGCTCTCCCTCTCTCCCCAATATGCTCTGCCTCTCTCCCCAATATGCTCTGCCTCTCTCCCCAATATGCTCTGCCTCTCTCCCCAATATGCTCTCCCTCTCTCCCCAATATGCTCTCCCTCTCTCCCCAATATGCTCTCCTCTCTCCCCAATATGCTCTCCCTCTCTCCCCAATATGCTCCCCTCTCTCCCCAATATGCTCCCCTCTCTCCCCAATATGCTCTCCCTCTCTCCCCAATACGCTCTCCCTCTCTCCCCAATATGCTCTCCCTCTCTCCCCAATATGCTCTGCCTGTCTCCCCAATATGCTCTGCCTCTCTCCCCAATATGCTCTGCCTCCCTCCCCAATATGCTCTCCCTCTCTCCCCAATATGCTCACCCTCTCTCCCCAATATGCTCTCCCTCTCTCCCCAATACGCTCTCCCTCTCTCCCCAATATGCTCTCCCTCTCTCCCCAATATGCTCTCCCTCGTCCTCTCCAACAACATGTGGTGTACATTCCAGCTGTTTATTAAACAACGCCAGAGCTTCACAGGAGCAGGTGATGCAGTCAATTACTCCACAATTACCAGGGTAATTATGCAAAGGAGAGGAGAACTGTGCTGTGATGTGCTGTGCAAGGGGAGGAAAGGAGGAAGAGGAGATGGAGAGGACCTTGGCAGAGAAGCCTGGCCCTGTTCTGTTGGCACTGGCTGGGGTTGGCTGGGGTTGGATGAAGGGCGGGCGATTGAGACCTTGATGTAGCCTTGCCAGAGACAGTGCTACCATAGAGGACAATGTGCCTCCTCACCTGTCAAACACTCCTCCTCTCCCCTTCACTCTGACACACTTATGCCTGCATGGTTGTTTCTCAAGTCTGCATGAGTAGCCACGCCTGCTGTCTTTGTTTTGGACAATAGTTGTAATGTGTTTGTGTGTTGTGGAGTGTGCTTTGTGTGCGTGTCTGTTCACTCCCCAGACAATTAGGTGTCCTCTCCCTGAGCGCTGACGTGGAGAACAGACAAGAGGATGGAAACAGAAGACAGGAGGGAAGAGAAAAGAGAAGAGAAGATAGAGAGGAAAGGAAGAGAGAGAGAGAGAGAGAGAGAGAGAGAGAGAGAGAGAGAGAGAGAGAGAGAGGAGAAGAGAGGAAAGGGAGAGAGCGAGACGGACACAGAGAGAGAGAGAGAGAGAGAGAGAAAGAGAGAAAGCGAGAGAGAGAGAGAGAGAGAGAGAAGAGAAGAGAAGAGAAGAGAGGAAAACAGGGGAGTGGAGGAGAAGTGATGAGAGGAGAGAAAATCAGAGGAGAGTTGCATTTATTCCACTGGGATTTTATATTAATACTGATTGAATAAGTCTTCCCCCTCTTTCTTTCTTTCTTTCTTTCTTTCTTTCTTTCTTTCTTTCTTTCTTTCTTTCTTTCTTTCTTTCTTTCTTTCTTTCTCTATCTCTCTTTCCCTCACACATGCAAACATGTTTACAGAATCACACAGTAAACACATTCATACTCTCTGTCATTCTCACCCCACCTCCTCCCTATCTCTAACAACCACTATTGCTCCAATCATCCTCATGGACAATCTCACACTTCCACAATGAGGCGCACATCAAGTCTCCCCCACATGCGAGTGGTGAGGCAAATTGAAGTGCAGACTAGCTATTCTCAAACAGAGAGTGTCAGAGGGAATGAGAGGGCTCGGCATAGCGCCTGTCACAAGAGCTTTATGGGCCGGGATTGAAAATAATTTCACTGCCAGGATGTACAGCAAATTACTTAGTGTCAGCTCATCACTTTGGGAGGAGTGTGTGTGCTGGATATAATGCTCTGGTCGCCAGCAGACAGACAGATGGACAGACACACACAGACACACAGACAGGCACACAGACGGACACAGACACACAGAAAGACAGACACACAGACAGACAGAGCAGGTGACTTAACATGCTGCTGGCTCTCAGTCTGAAACCATCCAACGCTTCTTAACACTCATGCCTCCTAGCCTGCCTCCCCTGTGACTTTGTTTATGAGCCTCTGCATGCTATGGATGGACACTAAGCTTGGCGTGTGTAACTCCTAAAATTCTGTACTTTGGTGTATCTGTCTGTGTGATACAGATTAGTTGGTCAATCTCTCTGAGTGAGTCTGTACTAATTAATGAAACATAAGTCCTCAGACATATGTCAGACCTCTCTATTGTGGACTATTCATTGACTTGGCTGGTCAAACATAACGTTACATCTCTAATTCACACAGTTAATGGAAGATTAGGACTGACTGAATAACAAAGAAGAAAGCATTGATCAATTCTTGTGTCTGTCTGTCTGTCTGTCTGTCTGCCTGCCTGCCAACTCAAAATCAAATCACATTTTATTTGTCACACGCGTCGAATACAACACTTACCGTGAAATGCTTACTGACAAGCCCTTAACCAACAATGCAGTTTTAAGAAAAATAAGAGTTAAGGATATACGTACTAAATAAACTAAAGTTAAAAAATAAAAATAAAAGAGCAACAATAAAATAACAATAACGAGGCTATATACAGGGGATACCGGTACCAAGTCAATGTGCGGCGTACAGGTTAGTCAAGGTAACTGAGGTAATATGTGCATGTACAGTACCAGTCAAAAGTTTGGACACACCTACTCATTCAAGGGTTTTTCTTATTTTTTTAAACTATTTTCTACATTGTAGAATAACAGTGAAGACATCACAACTATGAAATAACACATATGGGATCACACAGTAACCAAAAAAGTGTTAAACACATCTAAATAGATTTTATATTTGAGATTCTTCAAAGTAGGAACCCTTGGCCTTGATGACAGCTTTGCACACTCTTGGTATTCTCTCAACCAACTTCATGAGTCACCTGGAATGCTTTTAAATTAACAGGTGTGCCATGTTAAAAGTTCATTTGTGGAATTTCTTAATGCGTTTGAGCCAATCAGTTGTGTTGTAACAATGTAGGGGTGGTTTACAGAAGATAGCCCTATTTGGTAAAAGACCAAGTCCATATTATGGCAAGAACTGCTCAAATAAGCGAAATGACAGTCCCTCATTACTTTAAGACATGAAGGTCAGTCAATCTGGAAAATGTAGAGAACTTTGAACGTTTCTTCAAATGCAGTCGCAAGAACCATCAAACATTATGATGAAACTGGCTCTCATGAGGACCGCCACAGGAAAGGAAGACCCAGAGTTACCTCTGTTGCAGAGGATATGTTCATCAGAGTTACCAGCCTCAGAAATTACAGCCTAAATAAATCCTTCACAGAGTTCAAGTAACAGACACATCTCAACATCAACTGTTCAGAATCAGGCCTTCATGGTTGAATTGCTGCAAATAAACCACTACTAAAGGAAGATACTTGCTTGGGCCAAGAAGGACGAGCAATGGACATTAGACCAGTGGAAATCTGTCCTTTGGTCTGACAAGTCCAAATCTGAGACTTTTGGTTCCAACTGCCATGTCTTTGTCAGATGCAGAGTAGGTGAACGGATAATCTCTGCATGTGTGGTTCCCACCATGAAGCATGGAAGAGGAGGTGTGGGGGTGCTTTGCTGGTGACACTGTCTGTGATTTATTTAGAATTCAAGGCACACTTAACCAGCATGTCTACCAAAGCATTCTGCAGTGATTCGCCATCCCATCTGGTTTGCGCTTAGTGGGACTATAATTTGTTTTTCAACAGAAAAATGACCCAACACACCTCCAGGCTGTGTAAGGGCTATTTGACCAAGAAGGAAGGTAACCTGGCCTCCACATTCACCTGATCTCAACCCAATTGAGATGGTTTGGAATAAGTTGGACCGGAGAGTGAAGGAAAAGCAGCCAGAAAGTGCTCATGATATATGGGAACTCCTTCAAGACTGTTGGAAAAGCATTCCAGGTGAAGCTGGTTGCTAGAATGCCAAGTGTGAAAAGCTGTCATCAAGGCAAAGGGTGGCTACATTGAAGAATCCAAAATCTAAAATATATTTTGATTTGTTTAAAACTATTTTGATTCCATATGTGTTATTTCATAGTTTTCACTAGTCTTTACTATTATTCTACAAGATAGAAAATAGTAAAAAATAAAGAAAAACCCTTGAATGAGTAGGTGTGTCCAAACTTTTGACTGGTACTCTAGGTAGGGTTAAAGTGACTATGCATAGATAATAAACAGCAAGTAGCAACAGCTTAAAAGGGGGGAGGGGTCAATGCAAATAGTCTGGGTAGCCATTTGATTAGCTCTTCACCAGTCTTAATGTTTGGGGGTAGAAGCTGTTAAGGAGCCTTTTGGACCTAGACTTGGCACTCCGGTACTTCTTGCCATGCGGTAGCAGAGAGACCCATCTATGACTCGGGTGGCTGGAGTCTTTGGCCATTTTAGGGCCTTCCTCTGAAACTGCTTGGTATAGAGGTCCTGGATGGCTGGAAGCTTGCTTGTGTCTGTCTGTCTGTCTGTCATAGCATGGGGCTGAAGGGGGGCTGTAAGCAGGTCACCTGACCTCATGATGTGTTGGTGGAGACGGGTGGGAAATGGCGAGCAGTGAGGGAATTACCTCACAGCTCCATATTTCAAATCTGTGGGATTAAGCTCCATTAAACACAGGCCTTATCTCTGGATTTCACTCTGAGACAGAGCAGAGCGCAGGAACGAGGGAAAAAAGAGAAAGAGAGAGCAGAATAGCGATGAAACGTCCTTCACCTTTATCGACCAAATTATAAGCCTCCTCTGCTCCCTAGCATTGTGGTACAGAGGGGAGAGTGTGGCCATTATATTCCACTGTATGCTGTTGTTTAAAGAACCAGCCAGGCCAGGGCTTCAGCCCAGTCTGACACTAACTAGTGATGCTGCTAGGGTAGTACTGTTGTTTAAAGAGCCAGCCAGGCCAGGGCTTCAGCCCAGCCTGACACTAACTAGTGATGCTGCTAGGGTAGTACTGTTGTTTAAAGAGCCAGCCAGGCCAGGGCTTCAGCCCAGTCTGACACTAACTAGTGATGCTGCTAGGGTAGTACTGTTGTTTAATGAGCCAGCCAGGCCAGGGCTTCAGCCCAGTCTGACACTAACTAGTGATGCTGCTAGGGTAGTGCTGCTGGCACAGATGGCCTCTTGAAAACCGCTAGCCCCTCAGCTCGGGGGTGACCACTGCTGTGCCATGCCTGCCCGTCCCCTTGCATGTATTCACACACACGTGCGACACACACATTCCAGACAGAGGAGTGATCCCTTTCAGGACAGCAGCCATTAATACATTGCCTCATCATTCTACTTATTAATTTATCTCAGTTTATCAGTGTTTCTGAGCTAGTTGGAAGCCACCGACACCTCACTCTCTCTACTCTGCAATTTAACCTTAACATCAGCCCTAGCAGGACACAGCAGGGACACACTGAAGGGTGGTCTGGTGATGGACCACTCTGTGCTGTCCTCTTTCTTCTTGGCTTTGTATCGATCCACTCTCAACTCCAGCCATGATTCATGTGCTTCTCTTTTGACTAGCTTTCACTCACACACATACACACACACACACACACGCACACACACACACACGCACACACACACTTGACTCACACAAGCACACACACACACAGCCATGCCACACTATTACACCCACCTACCCCGTCTCCTACTCTGAGACTGCTGTCTGTATGTCTCAGCCGATGTCTGACCTGGTCTGCTGGCCAGAGGCATAGCTCACTATATTTACTGGTTAGGAGACTTCCTAGACGTTGATTGGTGGAAAGGAGACAGATTCGTTGGGAATAGCTTGCCGCATGAAGGATCATCAAAAGTAGACCTAATACTGAAAAGTCGGTGTTGAGTTGTTGTTAGTGCTATCTTCTGAATATAGATCCTCTTTTAAAGACACCAAAATCAAATCTGTGATTAGTGACACAGTGTTGTTAAGAGCCCTAAGCGTCACGCTGAACTAATACCAGTTAGAAGCCACAGCGCCACAATGGAAAATGTAAGATAAAAATCAATGTCTCCTTTTAAAAAAGTATTAGCGCCCTATCTATCATTAGTTATTCTTTCTATGAAAAAAATCTGCTTACAACATTTTCCATTAACAATATCCCAATATACAGTGCAATCGGAAATTATTCATAACCGTTAACTTTTTTGTCACGAACGTCATCAGGGAAATGACCGGACCAAGGTGCAGCGTTGTGAGCGTACATTTCTTTAATCCATTTTAGAATAAGGCTGTAACGTAACAAAATGTGGAACAAATGTCACGCCCTGGCCATAGAGAGGCTTTTATTCTCTATTTTGGTTAGGCCAGGGTGTGACTAGGGAGGGCATTCTAGTTTCTTTATTTCTATGTTCTGTGTTTCTACGTTTTGGCCGGGTATGGTTCTCAATCAGGGACAGCTGTCTATCGTTGTCTCTGATTGGGAATCATACTTAGGCAGCCTGTTTTTCAACCTTAGTTGTGGGTAGTTAGAGGGAGGAGATAGAGGCGGCAAAAGCAGAGCGGCGACAATACGAGGAGTTGGCACAGCGGAGCAGGCACGAGAGGCAGCCCCAAAAAGTATTTGGCGCTCCTGGCCTCCAGTGCGTCTGCACAGCCCAGTGCGTCCTGTGCCAGTGCCCCGCATTTGCCGGGCGAAGGTAACCATCCAGCCAGGACGGGTTGTGCAGGCTCTACGCTCGAGACCTCCAGTGCGCCTCCGCGGCCCAATGTATCCAGTGCCTACTCCAAGAATCAAGCCTCCTGTATGTATCCCCAGCCTTGTGAGTCCTGTGCCTGCTCCCAGAACTAGGCCTCCTGTGGGTCTCCCCCACCTGTGGTAAATTCAATTGATTTGACATGATTTGGAAAGGCACACACCTGTCTCTATAAGGTCCCACAGTTGACAGTGCATGTCAGAGCAAAAACCAAGCCATGAGGTTGAAGGAATTGTCCGTAGAGCTCCAAGACAGGATTGTGTCGAGGCACAGATCTGGTGAAAGGCACCAAAACATTTCTGCAGCATTGAAGGTCCCCAAGATCACAGTGACCTCCATCATTCCATAAATGGAAGAAGTTTGGAACCACCAAGACTCTTCCTAGAGCTGGCTGCCCGGGCAAACTGAGAAATCGGGGAAGAAGGGCCTTGGTCAGGGAGGTGACCAAGAACCTGATGGTCACTCTGACAGAGCTCCTCTGTGGAGATGGGAGAACATTTCAGAAGGACAACCATCTCTGCAGCACTCCACCAATCAGGCTTTTATGGTAGAGTGGCCAGACGGAAGCCACTCCTCAGTAAGAGGCACATGACAGCAAGGCTTGGAGATTGCCAAAAGGCACCTAAAGGACTCTCAGACCATGAGAAACAAGATGCTCTGGTCTGATGAAACCAAGATTGAACTCTTTCGCCTGAATGCCAAGAGTCACGTCTGGAGGAAACCAGGCACCGCTCATCACCTGGCCAATACTATCCCTATGGTGAAGCATGGTGGTGTGTAGTATCGGTCGCATCCGCACCTCGGTCCGCAGGTAGTATAACTTTTCATTACATTTCATTATAGTACAACGGTTTGATTTGTCTAATCTTAGCCATTTCTTCTTAGCTAGCTACATAGCCGTCATTGTATCAAAGATAATTGCGTAATTATCGTATTTCGTCGTCCTAACGTAGTCTACACTGCTATCTGCCCAGCAGCTAGCCAGCTAGCAAACGTCCACCGTCTACCGAATAGCAGCACTGTAGAAACTATACACTCAACTGAACGACTTGATTAGTGTAGTGTTAGCTAGCTACATAGTTGTCTTTGCTGTCTTCGTATCCAAGATAATTGTGTAGTTTAGAGTGTGTAGTTTTAGAGTGATTATCTTAATTTACCGAGGTTAGCTAGCCAGCTATTTGTCGTCCTTAACGTAGGAGACACTGCTAGCTAGCCAACAGCTAGCCAACGTCTACCGAATAGAACTCGACAACCCGGTCGCATTCCGCTTCGCTCCACAGGTAGTATCACATTTTCATTTCATTTCATTACAGTACAACGGTTTGATTTGTTTGATCGTAGCTAGCTACATAGCTAGCTACATAGCCGTCTTTGTATCAAAGATAATTGTGTAGTCTAGAGCGATTTTCTAGGTTAGCTAGCCAGCTATTGTCGTTCTTTTAACGCAACGTAACGTAATCAACACTGCTAGCTAGCCAGCTAGCCCCCGAATAGCAGCACTGTAGCCACTGCCAGCTAGCCTACAAAGTCAACAACGCAGCCACTGCCAGCTAGCCTACTTCAGCAGTACTGTATCATTTTAATCATTTTAGTCAATAAGATTCTTGCTACGTAAGCTTAACTTTCTGAACATTCGAGACGTGTAGTCCACTTGTCATTCCAATCTCCTTTGCATTAGCGTAGCCTCTTCTGTAGCCTGTCAACTATGTGTCTGTCTATCCCTGTTCTCTCCTCTCTGCACAGACCATACAAACGCTCCACACCGCGTGGCCGCGACCACCCTAATCTGGTGGTCCCAGCGCGCACGTCCCACGTGGAGTTCCAGGTCTCCGGTAGCCTCTGGAACTGCCGATCTGCGGCCAACAAGGCAGAGTTCATCTCAGCCTATGCCCCCCTCCAGTCCCTCGACTTCTTGGCACTGACGGAAACATGGATCACCACAGATAACACTGCTACTCCTACTGCTCTCTCTTCGTCCGCCCACGTGTTCTCGCACACCCCGAGAGCTTCTGGTCAGCGGGGTGGTGACACCGGGATCCTCATCTCTCCCAAGTGGTCATTCTCTCTTTCTCCCCTTACCCATCTGTCTATCGCCTCCTTTGAATTCCATGCTGTCACAGTTACCAGCCCTTTCAAGCTTAACATCCTTATCATTTATCGCCCTCCAGGTTCCCTCGGAGAGTTCATCAATGAGCTTGATGCCTTGATAAGCTCCTTTCCTGAGGACGGCTCACCTCTCACAGTTCTGGGCGACTTTAACCTCCCACGTCTACCTTTGACTCATTCCTCTCTGCCTCCTTCTTTCCACTCCTCTCCTCTTTTGACCTCACCCTCTCACCTTCCCCCTACTCACAAGGCAGGCAATACGCTCGACCTCATCTTTACTAGATGCTGTTCTTCCACTAACCTCATTGCAACTCCTCCAAGTCTCCGACCACTACCTTGTATCCTTTTCCCTCTCGCTCTCATCCAACACTTCCCACACTGCCCCTACTCGGATGGTATCGCGCCGTCCCAACCTTCGCTCTCTCTCCCCCGCTACTCTCTCCTCTTCCATCCTAGCATCTCTTCCCTCTGCTCAAACCTTCTCCAACCTATCTCCTGATTCTGCCTCCTCAACCCTCCTCTCCTCCCTTTCTGCATCCTTTGACTCTCTATGTCCCCTATCCTCCAGGCCGGCTCGGTCCTCCCTCCCGCTCCGTGGCTCGACGACTCATTGCGAGCTCACAGAACAGGGCTCCGGGCAGCCGAGCGGAAATGGAGGAAAACTCGCCTCCCTGCGGACCTGGCATCCTTTCACTCCCTCCTCTCTACATTTTCCTCTTCTCTCTCTGCTGCTAAAGCCAATTTCTACCACTCTAAATTCCAAGCATCTGCCTCTAACCCTAGGAAGCTCTTTGCCACCTTCTCCTCCCTCCTGAATCCTCCTCCCCCTCCCCCCTCCTCCCTCTCTGCAGATGACTCGTCAACCATTTTGAAAAGAAGGTCGACGACATCCGATCCTCGTTTGCTAAGTCAAACGACACCACTGGTTCTGCTCACACTGCCCTACCCTGTGCTCTGACCTCTTTCTCCCTCTCTCTCCAGATGAAATCTAGCGTCTTGTGACGGCCGGCCGCCCAACAACCTGCCCGCTTGACCCTATCCCCTCCTCTCTTCTCCAGACCATTTCCGGAGACCTTCTCCTTACCTCACCTCGCTCATCAACTCATCCCTGACCGCTGGCTACGTCCCTTCCGTCTTCAAGAGAGCGAGAGTTGCACCCCTTCTGAAAAAACCTACACTCGATCCCTCCGATGTCAACAACTACAGACCAGTATCCCTTCTTTCTTTTCTCTCCAAAACTCTTGAACGTGCCGTCCTTGGCCAGCTCTCCCGCTATCTCTCTCAGAATGACCTTCTTGATCCAAATCAGTCAGGTTTCAAGACTAGTCATTCAACTGAGACTGCTCTTCTCTGTATCACGGAGGCGCTCCGCACTGCTAAAGCTAACTCTCTCTCCTCTGCTCTCATCCTTCTAGACCTATCGGCTGCCTTCGATACTGTGAACCATCAGATCCTCCTCTCCACCCTCTCCGAGTTGGGCATCTCCGGCGCGGCCCACGCTTGGATTGCGTCCTACCTGACAGGTCGCTCCTACCAGGTGGCGTGGCGAGAATCTGTCTCCTCACCACGTGCTCTCACCACTGGTGTCCCCCAGGGCTCTGTTCTAGGCCCTCTCCTATTCTCGCTATACACCAAGTCACTTGGCTCTGTCATAACCTCACATGGTCTCTCCTATCATTGCTATGCAGACGACACACAATTAATCTTCTCCTTTCCCCCTTCTGATGACCAGGTGGCGAATCGCATCTCTGCATGTCTGGCAGACATATCAGTGTGGATGACGGATCACCACCTCAAGCTGAACCTCGGCAAGACGGAGCTGCTCTTCCTCCCGGGGAAGGACTGCCCGTTCCATGATCTTGCCATCACGGTTGACAACTCCATTGTGTCCTCCTCCCAGAGCGCTAAGAACCTTGGCGTGATCCTGGACAACACCCTGTCGTTCTCAAATAACATCAAGGCGGTGGCCCGTTCCTGTAGGTTCATGCTCTACAACATCCGCAGAGTACGACCCTGCCTCACACAGGAAGCGGCGCAGGTCCTAATCCAGGCACTTGTCATCTCCCGTCTGGATTACTGCAACTCGCTGTTGGCTGGGCTCCCTGCCTGTGCCATTAAACCCCTACAACTCATCCAGAACGCCGCAGCCCGTCTGGTGTTCAACCTTCCCAAGTTCTCTCACGTCACCCCGCTCCTCCGCTCTCTCCACTGGCTTCCAGTTGAAGCTCGCATCCGCTACAAGACCATGGTGCTTGCCTACGGAGCTGTGAGGGGAACGGCACCTCAGTACCTCCAGGCTCTGATCAGGCCCTACACCCAAACAAGGGCACTGCGTTCATCCACCTCTGGCCTGCTCGCATCCCTACCACTGAGGAAGTACAGTTCCCGCTCAGCCCAGTCAAAACTGTTCGCTGCTCTGGCCCCCCAATGGTGGAACAAACTCCCTCACGACGCCAGGACAGCGGAGTCAATCACCACCTTCCGGAGACACCTGAAACCCCACCTCTTTAAGGAATACCTAGGATAGGATAAAGTAATCCTTCTCACCCCCCTTAAAAGATTTAGATGCACTATTGTAAAGTGGCTGTTCCACTGGATGTCATAAGGTGAATGCACCAACTTGTAAGTCGCTCTGGATAAGAGCGTCTGCTAAATGACTTAAATGTAAATGTAATGTATCATGCTGTGGGGATATTTTTCAGTGGCAGGGACTGAAAGACTAGTCAGGATCGAGGGAAAGATTCACGGAGCGATCTTTGATGATAACCTGCTCCAGAGTGCTCAGGACATCAGACTGGGGCGAAGGCTCACCTTCCAACAGGACAACGACCCTAAGCATACAGGCAAGACAACGTAGGAGTGGCTTCGGGACAAGTCTCTGAATGTCCTTGAGTGGCCCAGCCAGAGCCCCGATTTGAACCCGATCGAACAGCCCTGGAAATAGCTGTGCAGCAATGCTCCCCATCCAACCTAACAAAACGTGAGAGGGTTTGCAGAGAATAATGGAAGAAACTCCCCAAATACAGGTGTGCCAAGCTTGTAGCATCATACCCAAGAAGACTCAAGGCTGTAATCGCTGCCAAAGTTGCTTCAACAAAGTACTGAGTAAAGCGTCTGAATACTTATGTAAATGTGATATTTCAGTTTTTTTGTTTTAAATCATTTGCAAACATTTCTGCTTTCATTTCTGTTTTTGCTTTGTTATTATAGAGTATTGTGTGCCGATTGATGTGGAAAAAAATGATTTCATCCATTTTAGAATAAGGCTGTAACATAACAAAATGTGGAAAAAATGAAAGGGTCTGAATACTTTCCGAATGCACTGTAAATAAAGCAAACATTTGATGAATTATTGAAAGATCCACTACTAGCATGTTTTAATAATTCATATATAAATGATAAACTGTCTGACACACAAAAGAAGGATTGATTACTCTCCTGCTGAAGCAGGAGCCGGGTGGGACAGTATAAATACCCAGTCTCACAAAACATTTTGAGGCCCTTCACTCTTCAATGTTGCGATGCAAAATGTATTGGCAAAATGTATTGGCAAAATGTATTGCTCATAGAATTTTTAAAAGTTTTAAAATTCATATATATTGGAGATAAAAGACAATTATTAGAAATAATTGAAAACTATGAGAATGCAGGGTACCCATGAATAATCTTCATAGCAGATTTTGAGGAAGCCTTCAATAAAGTACGTCTAGAATGTATTTATAAGTGCCAGAATTATTTCAACGTTGGAGAATCTCTTATAAAATAGATAAAAGTTATGTATAACACTACTTTATGTAAAATTATAAATAATGGTAATTTCTCTGAGAATTTTGTATTGTTAAGATGAATAAAACAGGGTTGCCCTCTTTCACCATACTTGTTTGTTATGGCCATTGAATTGTTTTCAATAAAAATCTGATCCAATTATAAAATTAAGGGGTTAGAAATGAATGATTCAAGTTTTTATTGTGTCCACAATCTGTAACCCTGAATGGTCTTATTGAGGACCTGAATAATTTCTCCAGTTTATCTGAATTAAAACCCAAATATGATAAGTGTATGATATTGCAGATTGGGTCTCTAAAAGACACACACCTTAAGATGATGTGCTTTGTGTACACGTTCCTGAAAAGTTGAAGGATATTGCAACTATCAATTTCGATAGAAAAATATAAATATCAAAATAGATGAATAAAATTGCACTGATTAATTCTCTAATGATATCACAGTTTACATACCTATTCATGGCTCTACCGACTCCAGGAGAATGTTTTTTCAAGTTATGCGAGTAAAAAATAAATAATTTATTTTGGAATGGCAAACCAGATGAAGTTCATATAATGAATATGACTTTGGAGGGCTAAAACTATTAAAGGTCTCTTAAAGCTTAAATGGCTTAAAAGGACTAATACAAATCATCAAATGTATCAGTTGCACTTACGGTCAAGAGGGTTGGCAACTATTCTGCATCAAATTCAAGATATTTAGGAACAGATTTTCGATGTCCCAATACCATGGCATCAGGTTTATAAACTGATACTCATTCCATGTTTTTTCTTTATTTTTACTATTATCTACATTGTAGAATAATGGTGAAGACATCCAAACTATGAAATAACACATGTTGAATCATGTAGAAACCATTTTTTTTAAACAAATCTAAATATATTTTATATTTGAGATTCAAAGTAGCAACCCTTGGCCTTGATGATAGCTTTGCACACTCTCGGCATTCTCTCAACCAGCTTCATGAGGTAGTCACCTGGAATGCATTTAAATTAACAGGTGCCTTGTTAAAGTTAATTTGTGCAATTTCTTTCCTTCTTATTGCGTTTGAGCCAATCAGTTGTGCTGTGACAAGGTAAAGGTGGTATACAGAAGATATCCCTATTTGGTAAAAGACCGAGTCCATGTTATGGCAAGAACTGCTCAAATAAGAAAAGAGAAACGACAGTCCATCCATAAAGCATTATGGTGAAACTGTCTCTCATGAGGACTACCATAGGAAAGAAAGACCTCTGCTGCAGAGGATATGTTCATTAGAGTTACCAGCCTCAGAAATTGCAGCCCAAATAAATGCTTCACAGAGTTCAAGTAACAGACACATCTCAACATCAAATGTCCAGAATCAGGCCTTCATGGTTGAATTGCTGAAAAGAAACCACTACTAAAGGAAGAGACTTGCTTGGGCCAAGAAGGACGAGCAATAGACATTAGACCGGTGAAAATCTGTCCTTTGGTCCAAAGTTGAGATTTTTGCAGATTTTTTTGTGATTTTTGCATCTGACAAAGACACTGCCGTCAGATGCAGAGTAGGTTAACGAATGATCTCTGCAGGTGTGGTTCTCACCGTGAAGCACGGAGGAGGAGGTGTGATGGTGCTTTGCTGGTGACACTGTCCTGAGATTTAGAATTCAAGGCACACTTAACCAGCATGGCTACCACAGTATTCTGCAGTGATACACCATCCCATCTGGTTTGCACTTAGTGTGACTATCATTTGTTTTTCAACAGGACAATGACCCAACACACCTCCAGGCTGTGTAAGGGCTATTTGACCAAGAAGGAAGGTGACCTGGTATCCAAATTCACCCGACCTCAACCAAATTGAGATGGTTTGGGATAAGTTGGACCGCATAGTGAAGGAAAAGTAGCCAACAAGTGCTCAGCATATGTCAAATCAAATCCAATTTGATTTGTCACGTGTCGAATACAACAGTGAAATGCTTACTTACAAGCCCCTAAACAACAATGCAGTTTAAAAAAAATACAGATAAGAATAAGGGATAAAAGTAACAAGTAATTAAAGAGCAGCAGTGAAATAACAATAGCGAGACTATATACAGGGGGGTACCAATACAGAGTCAATGTGCAGGGGCACCAGTTATTTGAGGTATTATGTACATGTAGGTAGAGTTATTAAAGTGACTATGCATAGATGACAACAGAGCGTAGCAGTGGTGTAAAGAGGGGGTAATGTGGGAGGGGGGCACAGCAAATAGTCTGGGTAGCCATTTGACTAGATGTTCAGGAGTCTTTGGCTTGGGGGTAGAAGCTGTTTAGAAGCCTCTTGGACCTAGACTTGGCGCTCCGGTACCGCTTTCTGTGCGGTAGCAGAGAGAACAGTCTATGACTAGGGTGGCTGGAGTCTTTGACAATTTTTAGGGCTTTCCTCTGACACAGCCTGGTATAGAGGTCCTGGAAGGCAGGAAGCTTGGCCCCAGTGATGTACTGGGCCGTTCGCACTACCCTCTGTATTGCCTTGCAGTCGGAGGCCGAGCAGTTGCCATACCAGGCAGTGATGCAACCAGTCAGGATGCTCTCGATGGTGCAGCTGCAGAACATTTTGAGGATCTGAGGACCCATGACAAATCTTTTCAGTGTCCTGAAGGGGAAATAGGTGTTGTCGTGCCCTCTTCACGAATGTCTTGGTGTGCTTGGACCATGTTAGTTTGTTGGTGATGTGGACGCTCTTCACCTGCTCCACTGCATGAATATGGGGGCGTGCTATATGGGGACTATGAATATGGGGGCGTGCTCGGTCCTCTTTTTCCTGTAGTCCACAATCATCTCCTTTGTCTTGATCACGTTGAGGGAGAGGTTGTTGTCCTGGTCTCTGACCTCATCCCTATAGGCTGTCTTGTCGTTGTCAGTGATCAGGCCTATCACTGTTGTGTCATCGGCAAATTTAATGTTGGTGTTGGAGTTATGCCTGGCCATGCAGTCATGAGTGAACAGGGAGTACAGGAGGTGACTGAGCATGCACCCCTGAGGGGCCCCTGTGTTGAGAATCAGCATGGCGGATGTGTTGTTACCTACTCTTACGACCTGGGGTGGCCCGTCAGGAAGTCCAGGATCCAGTTGCAGAGGGAGGTGTTAAGTCCCAGGGTCCTTAGCTTATTGATGAGCTTTGAGGGCACTATGGTGTTGAACGCTGAGCTGTAGTTAATGAATAGCATTCTCACATATGTGTTCCTTTTGTCCAGGTGGGAAAGGGCAGCGTGGAGTGCAATGGAGATTGCATAATCTGTGGATCTGTTGGGGCAGTATGCAAATTGGAGTAAGTCTAGGGTTTCTGGGATGATGGTGTTGATGAGCCATGACCAGCCTTTCAAAGCACTTCATGGCTACAGACGTGAGTGCTATGGGTCGGTAGTCGTTTAGGCAGGTTACCTTAGTGTTCTTGGGGCACAGGGACTATGGTGGTCTGCTTAAAACATGTTGTTATTACAGACTCGGACAGGGAGAGGTTGAAAATGTCAGTGAAAACACTAGCCAGTTGGTCAGCGCGTGCTCACAGTACACGTCCTGGTAATCCATCTGGCCCTGCGGCCTTGTGAATGTTGACCTGTTTAAAGGTCTTACTCACATCGCCTGCGGAGAGCGTGATCACACAGTCTTCCGTAACAGCTGGTGCTCTCATGCATGTTTCAGTGTTATTTGTCTCAAAATGAGCATAGAAGTAGTTTAGCTCGTCTGGTAGGCTCGTGTCACTGGGCAGCTCTCGGCTGTGCTTCCCTTTGTAGCCTGTAATGGTTCCACATCCGACGAGCGTCAGAGCCTGTGTAGTACGTTTCGATCTTAGTCCTGTATTGACGCATTGCCTGTTTGATGGTTCGTCGGAGGGCATAGCGGGATTTCTTATAAGCTTCCGGGTTAAAGTTTCGCTCCTTGAAAGCGGCAGCTCTACCCTTTAGCTCTGTGCGGATGTTGCCTGTAATCCATGGCTTCTGGTTGGGGTATGTATGTACTGTCACTGTGGGGATGATGTCATCGATGCACTTATTAATGAAGCCAATGACTGATGTGGTGTACTCCTCAATCCCATCGGAGGAATCCCGGAACATATTCCAGTCTGTACTAGCAAAACAGTCCTGTAGTTTAACATCTGGTTCCTCTAACCACTTTTTTATTGATCTAGTCACTGGTGGTTCCTGCTTTCATTTTTGCTTGTAAGCAGGAATCAGGAGGATAATTATGGTCAGTTTTGCCAAATGGAGGGCGAGGGAGAGCATTGTATGCACCTCTGTGTGCGGAGTATAGGTGGTCCAGAGTTCTTTTTCCTCTGGTTGCATATTTAACATGCTGATAGAAATTTGGTAAAACAGATTTTAGTTTCCCTGCATTAAAGTACCCGGCTACTAGGAGTGTCGCCTCTGGGAGAGTGTTTTCTTGTTTGCTTATGGCGTAATACAGCTCATTCAATGCTGTCTTAGTGCCAGCCTCTGACTGTGGTGGTATGTAAACCGCTCCAAAGAATACAGATGAAAACTCTCTCGGTAGGTAGTGTGGTCTACAGCTTATCATGAGATAAGGTGAGCAATAGCTCGAGACTTCCTTAGAAGTAGCACCTTGTCTTACCCGACGCCGCTGTTCTATGCTACCGGTACATCGTATAACCAGCCAGCTGTATGTTGATGAGGTTGTCGTTCAGCCACGACTCCGTGAAGCACAAGATGTTACCGTTTTTAATGTCCCGTTGGTAGTTTAATCTTCCGCGTAACTCGTTGATTTTATTGTCCAAAGATTGCATGTTTGCTAGCAGAATGGAGGGAAGTGGGGTTTATTCGATCACCTACGAATTCTCAGAAGGCAGCCCGACCTTCGGCCCCTCTTTCTCCGCCTCCTCTTCATGCAGATCACGGGGATCAAGGCCTGTTCCCGAGGAAGCAGTGTACCCTTCGCGCCGGGCTCGTCAGTCATGAAAGGAAAAAGAGGATTCTGCTCGTCCGTGGTGAGTAATCGCAGTCCTGATATCTAGAAGTTATTTTCGGCAACATTATATACAAAATAAGGTTACAAACAACGCAAATAAATGAACAAAAAAACACAATCAGCTGGGGGCACGTAAAATGTCTGCCATCTTCTCAAGCGCCAACTCCTTCAAGATTGTTGGAAAAGCATTCCTCATGAAGCTGGTTGAGAGAATGCCATCAAGGCAAAGGGTGGCTTCTTTGAAGAATCTCAAATATAAAATATATTTTTGGTTACTACATGATTCCATGTGTGTTATTTCATAGTTTTTATGTCTTCACTATTATTATACAACGTAGAAATTAGTAAAAATAAAGAAAATCCCTGGAATGAGTAGGTGTCCAAACTTTTGACCTTACTGTATATTATTATCTTGTGTTGGCTGTTAATGCTGTAGCTTTTCATCAGCTTTACATGTAAATATATCTAATTCCTGTTGTATCATTAAAGGAAGGATAGGTAGCATAAATGTAACCATATGTAACATATGGATTTGCATTAGAATACGCATCAAATGGAAAGTTACGTCTCACTTCTAAATGTGTATTATTACATAAAACGATTAGAATTCAGACGAATACCAAAGTCAAGTCGGAAAACATTTTTCCAGGGTGTGATTGCTTGCACCCATGACTATTGGTTTCAAGTACATTTCCAGCCAACTTACAAGAAAATACTTCATGAATGTATTGTTAAAAAAATAAACTTGCAAGGTTGCTAGCCAACTAGCCTGCTAACGCTAGGTCTACTAGACTGCTAATGTTAGCCCTACTAGTTATGTTAGCACTGCATGAGTTAGCCAGTTGCTATTAACACCTAGCAGGTACTGTACATTCAAGTAAACCAACATTTTGGAAATACATAACCGCATCTATCCAGTTATCAACAAATGTTAGCTATATGCAGTTATCTTAGCCAGCAAGCTAGCATTAGGTATTTAGCCAACAAGCTATTAGGCTAGATTCTATCTATGTATTCTAGTCCATACTCCAATACGCAGTCTGTGTTTCCAGAGAAAGAACAGTCCAGATCCATAGGCAGTAGCAGCATATAGAAGTATTTATTTCAGCCCAGGCCCCTTGCTCCAATGTGTAGAAATTAATTGAGTGAAAAAAATATTCTGTTTAAGGTTGAAGTGGGTTGTGGGAGGCAGTGTAACAATTGTTTTCTGTTTGCCAGGGGCTATATCGTTCATTTTGGCTTTCTCTCTCCTCGCTCAGCAGCTCCCCCTCCCCGCTTTTCATCAATCTTTTTTTCAGTCTCTACACTCTACCGTTTGGATTCATTTTTATCTATCCTAGACAAGCCGTTTCTATTTAACCCCTTATTGTCTTCCATTTGAAGTATATACTGTAATTCCTTCTATTTGTATGTGTGTGTGCACGTGCAGATGTGTGTGTGTGTGTTAGTTCTCCTAGGTTTATAGAGTGTACATATAGTTACAGGGAGCATGCCTGTAGAAGGATGACACTTTGATATGCCCACCATGCCTCTATAACCACCATTTTCATGAACTCACTGTGTGTGTGTGTGTGTGTGTGTGTGTGTGTGTGTGTGTGTGTGTGTGTGTGTGTGTGTGTGTGTGTGTGTGTGTGTGTGTCTGTGTCTGTGCGTGCGTGCGTGCGTGCGTGCGTGCGTGTGTGTGTGCGCGCGTGCGTCCATGTTGTGTGTGTGCATGCATGTGCGTCCGTGTGTGTGTACAATGTGTAACAGGTTTTTCATCATTACTGGATGACAGTGACATTAACAGGGGACCAGATTGTCTACAGACTAGGCAGAACACATTCAGCACCCTCTTGGGTTTTACACAAATGACTCATCTCCTGCACATTTGAGTGTATAATATAAATCTATTCACTTCCCTTTCATTTGGGCAAAGCCCTCCTAACCAAAAACAACAGAACAGAAGAATCTAAGGGAAATGGTGGAAAATAAAGGGACATGGTAAGAAGAAAAGAGGACAAGGGAAATACAAGCAACATGAACACAAGGGAGTGAGGACCTTGTCAGCCCAGTGGAAAGAGCCAGGTTAACACAGACATGGTGAATAGTCTTGGAACAACAGACAGAGACAAACAGAGAGTGAAAAGTTAGCCTAGCGTTTAAGAACATTGTCCCAGTAATTGAAAGGTTGCTGGTTCAAATTCCTGAGCTGACTAGGTGAAGAAAAAAAATGTCTGTGCCCTTGGGCAAGGCACTTAACCCTAATTGCTCCTGTGAGTCACTCTGCATAATAGTGTCTGCTGAATGACTAAAGAGAGAACAAGATGTCAAACTGTGTGTGTGTGAATGGAGAGTATCCTCACTCCTTAAGTGTTTCCCCTGTTGCCCGGAGCATAAGTGTTTAACCTGTTTTCTCTGTTAAACTCCTCTAAAGTCACTCTTTCATGTTAAATATCAATCCTCTCACTATATCACTGTCAGTATAAATAGCGTCTCCTAGCACACCACACAGCAAAGAGGTCTATATAAACACTTTAACATTCTCTTTGAACTCTCCAGCTCGGCTCATTACCACGCCTTTGAAGGCTGGCTGTGGGAACATTGGAATGGTTTGATTTTGCAGTTATTAAACATAATGCAGCAGCAAATTACTTATAAACTTCTACTACACCCAGAGTTAATAATACATGATCCTGTATACACCACCTCCTCTTCTACTACACCCAGAGTTAATAATACATGGACCTGTATACACCACCTCCTCTTCTCCTACACCCAGAGTTAATAATACATGATCCTGTATACACCACCTCCTCTTCTACTACACCCAGAGTTAATAATACATGATCCTGTATACACCACCTCCTCTTCTACTACACCCAGAGTTAATAATACATGATCCTGTATACACCACCTCCTCTTCTACTACACCCAGAGTTAATAATACATGGACCTGTATACACCACCTCCTCTTCTACTACACCCAGAGTTAATAATACATGATCCTGTATACACCACCTCCTCTTCTACTACACCCAGAGTTAATAATACATGATCCTGTATACACCACCTCCTCTTCTACTACACCCAGAGTTAATAATACATGATCCTGTATACACCACCTCCTCTTCTACTACACCCAGAGTTAATAATACATGATCCTGTATACACCACCTCCTCTTCTACTACACCCAGAGTTAATAATACATGATCCTGTATACACCACCTCCTCTTCTACTACACCCAGAGTTAATAATACATGATCCTGTATACACCACCTCCTCTTCTACTACACCCAGAGTTAATAATACATGGACCTGTATACACCACCTCCTCTTCTACTACACCCAGAGTTAATAATACATGATCCTGTATACACCACCTCCTCTTCTACTACACCCAGAGTTAATAATACATGATCCTGTATACACCACCTCCTCTTCTACTACACCCAGAGTTAATAATACATGATCCTGTATACACCACCTCCTCTTCTCCTACACCCAGAGTTAATAATACATGATCCTGTATACACCACCTCCTCTTCTACTACACCCAGAGTTAATAATACATGATCCTGTATACACCACCTCCTCTTCTACTACACCCAGAGTTAATAATACATGATCCTGTATACACCACCTCCTCTTCTACTACACCCAGAGTTAATAATACATGATCCTGTATACACCACCTCCTCTTCTACTACACCCAGAGTTAATAATACATGATCCTGTATACACCACCTCCTCTTCTACTACACCCAGAGTTAATAATACATGATCCTGTATACACCACCTCCTCTTCTCCTACACCCAGAGTTAATAATACATGATCCTGTATACACCACCTCCTCTTCTACTACACCCAGAGTTAATAATACATGATCCTGTATACACCACCTCCTCTTCTACTACACCCAGAGTTAATAATACATGATCCTGTATACACCACCTCCTCTTCTACTACACCCAGAGTTAATAATACATGATCCTGTATACACCACCTCCTCTTCTCCTACACCCAGAGTTAATAATACATGATCCTGTATACACCACCTCCTCTTCTCCTACACCCAGAGTTAATAATACATGATCCTGTATACACCACCTCCTCTTCTACTACACCCAGAGTTAATAATACATGATCCTGTATACACCACCTCCTCTTCTACTACACCCAGAGTTAATAATACATGATCCTGTATACACCACCTCCTCTTCTACTACACCCAGAGTTAATAATACATGATCCTGTATACACCACCTCCTCTTCTACTACACCCAGAGTTAATAATACATGATCCTGTATACACCACCTCCTCTTCTACTACACCCAGAGTTAATAATACATGATCCTGTATACACCACCTCCTCTTCTCCTACACCCAGAGTTAATAATACATGATCCTGTATACACCACCTCCTCTTCTACTACACCCAGAGTTAATAATACATGATCCTGTATACACCACCTCCTCTTCTACTACACCCAGAGTTAATAATACATGATCCTGTATACACCACCTCCTCTTCTACTACACCCAGAGTTAATAATACATGATCCTGTATACACCACCTCCTCTTCTACTACACCCAGAGTTAATAATACATGATCCTGTATACACCACCTCCTCTTCTACTACACCCAGAGTTAATAATACATGATCCTGTACACACCACCTCCTCTTCTACTACACCCAGAGTTAATAATACATGATCCTGTATACACCACCTCCTCTTCTACTACACCCAGAGTTAATAATACATGATCCTGTATACACCACCTCCTCTTCTACTACACCCAGAGTTAATAATACATGATCCTGTACACACCACCTCCTCTTCTACTACACCCAGAGTTAATAATACATGATCCTGTATACACCACCTCCTCTTCTACTACACCCAGAGTTAATAATACATGATCCTGTATACACCACCTCCTCTTCTACTACACCCAGAGTTAATAATACATGATCCTGTATACACCACCTCCTCTTCTACTACACCCAGAGTTAATAATACATGATCCTGTATACACCACCTCCTCTTCTACTACACCCAGAGTTAATAATACATGGACCTGTATACACCACCTCCTCTTCTACTACACCCAGAGTTAATAATACATGATCCTGTATACACCACCTCCTCTTCTACTACACCCAGAGTTAATAATACATGATCCTGTATACACCACCTCCTCTTCTACTACACCCAGAGTTAATAATACATGATCCTGTATACACCACCTCCTCTTCTACTACACCCAGAGTTAATAATACATGATCCTGTATACACCACCTCCTCTTCTACTACACCCAGAGTTAATAATACATGGACCTGTATACACCACCTCCTCTTCTACTACACCCAGAGTTAATAATACATGATCCTGTATACACCACCTCCTCTTCTACTACACCCAGAGTTAATAATACATGATCCTGTATACACCACCTCCTCTTCTACTACACCCAGAGTTAATAATACATGATCCTGTATACACCACCTCCTCTTCTACTACACCCAGAGTTAATAATACATGATCCTGTATACACCACCTCCTCTTCTACTACACCCAGAGTTAATAATACATGATCCTGTATACACCACCTCCTCTTCTACTACACCCAGAGTTAATAATACATGATCCTGTATACACCACCTCCTCTTCTACTACACCCAGAGTTAATAATACATGAACCTGTATACACCACCTCCTCTTCTACTACACACCTCCTCTTCTACTACACACCAGAGTTAATAATACATGATCCTGTATACACCACCTCCTCTTCTACTACACCCAGAGTTAATAATACATGATCCTGTATACACCACCTCCTCTTCTACTACACCCAGAGTTAATAATACATGATCCTGTATACACCACCTCCTCTTCTACTACACCCAGAGTTAATAATACATGATCCTGTATACACCACCTCCTCTTCTCCTACACCCAGAGTTAATAATACATGATCCTGTACACACCACCTCCTCTTCTACTACACCCAGAGTTAATAATACATGATCCTGTATACACCACCTCCTCTTCTACTACACCCAGAGTTAATAATACATGATCCTGTATACACCACCTCCTCTTCTACTACACCCAGAGTTAATAATACATGATCCTGTATACACCACCTCCTCTTCTACTACACCCAGAGTTAATAATACATGATCCTGTATACCCACCACCTCCTCTTCTACTACACCCAGAGTTAATAATACATGATCCTGTACACACCACCTCCTCTTCTACTACACCCAGAGTTAATAATACATGATCCTGTACACACCACCTCCTCTTCTACTACACCCAGAGTTAATAATACATGATCCTGTATACACCACCTCCTCTTCTACTACACCCAGAGTTAATAATACATGATCCTGTACACACCACCTCCTCTTCTACTACACCCAGAGTTAATAATACATGATCCTGTATACACCACCTCCTCTTCTACTACACCCAGAGTTAATAATACATGATCCTGTATACACCACCTCCTCTTCTACTACACCCAGAGTTAATAATACATGATCCTGTATACACCACCTCCTCTTCTACTACACCCAGAGTTAATAATACATGATCCTGTATACACCACCTCCTCTTCTCCTACACCCAGAGTTAATAATACATGGACCTGTATACACCACCTCCTCTTCTACTACACCCAGAGTTAATAATACATGATCCTGTATACACCACCTCCTCTTCTACTACACCCAGAGTTAATAATACATGATCCTGTATACACCACCTCCTCTTCTACTACACCCAGAGTTAATAATACATGATCCTGTATACACCACCTCCTCTTCTACTACACCCAGAGTTAATAATACATGATCCTGTATACACCACCTCCTCTTCTACTACACCCAGAGTTAATAATACATGATCCTGTATACACCACCTCCTCTTCTACTACACCCAGAGTTAATAATACATGGACCTGTACACACCACCTCCTCTTCTACTACACCCAGAGTTAATAATACATGATCCTGTATACACCACCTCCTCTTCTACTACACCCAGAGTTAATAATACATGATCCTGTATACACCACCTCCTCTTCTCCTACACCCAGAGTTAATAATACATGATCCTGTATACACCACCTCCTCTTCTCCTACACCCAGAGTTAATAATACATGATCCTGTATACACCACCTCCTCTTCTACTACACCCAGAGTTAATAATACATGATCCTGTATACACCACCTCCTCTTCTCCTACACCCAGAGTTAATAATACATGATCCTGTATACACCACCTCCTCTTCTACTACACCCAGAGTTAATAATACATGGACCTGTATACACCACCTCCTCTTCTCCTACACCCAGAGTTAATAATACATGATCCTGTATACACCACCTCCTCTTCTACTACACCCAGAGTTAATAATACATGATCCTGTATACACCACCTCCTCTTCTACTACACCCAGAGTTAATAATACATGATCCTGTATACACCACCTCCTCTTCTCCTACACCCAGAGTTAATAATACATGATCCTGTACACACCACCTCCTCTTCTACTACACCCAGAGTTAATAATACATGGACCTGTATACACCACCTCCTCTTCTCCTACACCCAGAGTTAATAATACATGATCCTGTATACACCACCTCCTCTTCTACTACACCCAGAGTTAATAATACATGATCCTGTATACACCACCTCCTCTTCTACTACACCCAGAGTTAATAATACATGATCCTGTATACACCACCTCCTCTTCTCCTACACCCAGAGTTAATAATACATGATCCTGTACACACCACCTCCTCTTCTACTACACCCAGAGTTAATAATACATGGACCTGTATACACCACCTCCTCTTCTCCTACACCCAGAGTTAATAATACATGGACCTGTACACACCACCTCCTCTTCTACTACACCCAGAGTTAATAATACATGATCCTGTATACACCACCTCCTCTTCTACTACACCCAGAGTTAATAATACATGATCCTGTATACACCACCTCCTCTTCTCCTACACCCAGAGTTAATAATACATGATCCTGTACACACCACCTCCTCTTCTACTACACCCAGAGTTAATAATACATGATCCTGTATACACCACCTCCTCTTCTCCTACACCCAGAGTTAATAATACATGATCCTGTATACACCACCTCCTCTTCTACTACACCCAGAGTTAATAATACATGATCCTGTATACACCACCTCCTCTTCTACTACACCCAGAGTTAATAATACATGATCCTGTATACACCACCTCCTCTTCTACTACACCCAGAGTTAATAATACATGATCCTGTATACACCACCTCCTCTTCTACTACACCCAGAGTTAATAATACATGATCCTGTATACACCACCTCCTCTTCTACTACACCCAGAGTTAATAATACATGATCCTGTACACACCACCTCCTCTTCTACTACACCCAGAGTTAATAATACATGAACCTGTATACACCACCTCCTACACCACCTCCTCTTCTACTACACCCAGAGTTAATAATACATGGACCTGTACACACCACCTCCTCTTCTACTACACCCAGAGTTAATAATACATGAACCTGTATACACCACCTCCTCTTCTCCTACACCCAGAGTTAATAATACATGGACCTGTATACACCACCTCCTCTTCTACTACACCCAGAGTTAATAATACATGGACCTGTACACACCACCTCCTCTTCTACTACACCCAGAGTTAATAATACATGGACCTGTATACACCACCTCCTCTGCTGCAGAGACACAGTAAACAAGATAAAAATGTCCTAGGTAAAAGTTCAAACAGGCTGCATGTAAGAAAGTTAGAACCATAAATACTGTATATAGATGGAGGAGGATAATTTAGGAATTAATTGCACTGCTAATGTCAATACGCAAAGATTTCTGCAGATGTAGCCGAAAAGTTCCTTTGAAATGTGGGCCCATCCCATGCAGACATGCGTATACAGTACAGAACACCCATCAGTCTCTGCTCTTGCGTCAAAAGGAGCTAACAAAGTGATTCCACCTCCAACCTCGTGGCGCCCTGGCAGTATCCTTAACGCCAACAGAGGGCTATACAACGGGTCTCTCTCTCTCTCTCTCTCTCTCTCTCTCTCTCTCTCTCAGAACGATGAAAGGAAGAACGTGTTCAAGGCCAGCAGGAAGAGAGAAGAGGAGAGAGCCCAGCCCAGCTAGCAAGCATTACAGGGTCTGAGGAAACAGCCTCTCTACAGAGAACAGCCTTTCCCACGCCAGCTACAGTACAGACCCCCTTCCCATATCCCCAAGAGTGATCCAAGGCATTTCACTCAAAGCTTCCCAGAAATAGCATATCATTCTGTGCAACCATTCAATATCTACACCCTCTTTGACGACCGAAAGAATACCACTTCTCCTGGCTAGAATTTGGTAAATAATCAGAAATGACATAGCATTACCACAAGGTAGTGGGCTCTGGCTCTATACTGTAAACAGTCACTGTCGTGAGACTGAATGCACTTCTCTGTTGTGTCAGAGAGAGGGCAGTGGGGCCCTAGTAGTCAAAGTCACTTATTTATTAACATAAGGCCCTGGTCTCGTGCTGCTCTGGCCTCTCTCTCTCCGGCTCACTGGAGTGTACTGTAGCACAGCAGAAGAGAGGTTACACACAAAGCAGCCACTGACTGTTTCACGCAAAGCACAGCCTAGCCTACAGTAGCCTACTAGATAGCCTGCCCCCCAACAGCCTGTTTTCCCATACGCTCCCCTCCATCATCTTTACATATCTGGAGGTGATGCTGTTCTGTGTGTGTGTGTGTGTGTGTGTGTGTGTGTAGGTGTGTGTGTGTTTCTGTCTGTCTGTCCCAGGGGTGCTGTATCAAAAGTAGGAAGAGTTGATGTGCTTTAGTGCAGCTCTAGCGATCACAGAGATAATGAATGACACGCGATGCGGTACCTGGTCCTTCTTACATTTCAAAAGGCCCTGCCACCTCACTCCCTCGCCCGCCTGTCTCTCTCATCATCCCCACAGGAATCAATAGGGTTTTCATGTGGCCTCCCCATCTCCCCCTCCACCACATTAGTGCTTTACGCTCTGTTCTCTCTCCTGCCATGTCGCTCGCCCGCTGCTTGATTCAATTGTATTGGTTTTAACACAGTGAGCTCAGAGACGGAGACGGAGGCCTTAATGCATCACCGCGGGCTATTTCTGTCCACAATATTATGTCCACTCCTCATCTCCATGCTCCATGAATCACAACTAATCTCCTGGGCCATGTTTACCTGCCTCCTCACACAGACCCAGGAGAGGTGTAGAGGTGTGTGTGTGTGTGTGTGTGTGTGTGTGTGTGTGTGTGTGTGTGTGTGTGTGTGCAAAGTCCTCAGCTAAAGTGATACATTAAGGATTTCTCCAGTCATTTTTTTCCCGAGGACATCTCCCTCCCTTCCTCCCTATCCCTCACTCACTCACTCCCTCCCTTCCTCCCTATCCCTCACTCACTCACTCCCTCCCTTCCTCCCTATCCCTCACTCACTCACTCCCTCCCTTCCTCCCTATCCCTCACTCACTCACTCCCTCCCTTCCTCCCTATCCCTCACTCACTCACTCCCTTCCTCCCTATCCCTCACTCACTCACTCCCTCCCTTCCTTCCTCCCTATCCCTCACTCACTCACTCCCTTCCTCTCTATGCCTCACTCACTCACTCCCTCCCTCCCTATCCCTCACTCACTCACTCCCTCCTCCCTTCCTCCCTATCCCTCACTCACTCACTCACTCCCTTCCTCTCTATCCCTCACTCAATCACTCCCTTCCTCTCTATCCCTCACTCACTCTCCCTCCCTTCCTCTCTATCCCTCACGCACTCACTCCCTCCCTTCCTCCCTATCCCTCACTCACTCACTCCATCCCTTCCTCCCTATCCCTCACTCACTCCCTTCCTCCCTATCCCTCACTCACTCACTCCCTTCCTCTCTATCCCTCACTCACTCACTCCCTTCCTCTCTATCCCTCACTCACTCACTCCCTCCCTTCCTCCCTATCCCTCACTCACTCACTCCCTCCCTTCCTCCCTATCCCTCACTCACTCACTCCCTCCCTTCCTCCCTATCCCTCACTCACTCACTCCCTCCCTTCCTCCCTATCCCCCTCACTCACTCCCTCCCTTCCTCCCTATCCCTCACTCACTCACTCCATCCCTTCCTCCCTATCCCTCACTCACTCCCTTCCTCCCTATCCCTCACTCACTCACTCCCTTCCTCTCTATCCCTCACTCACTCACTCCCTTCCTCTCTATCCCTCACTCACTCACTCCCTCCCTTCCTCCCTATCCCTCACTCACTCACTCCCTCCCTTCCTCCCTATCCCTCACTCACTCACTCCCTCCCTTCCTCCCTATCCCTCACTCACTCACTCCCTCCCTTCCTCCCTATCCCTCACTCACTCACTCCCTTCCTCTCTATCCCTCACTCACTCACTCCCTCCCTATCCCTCACTCACTCACTCCCTCCCTTCCTCCCTATCCCTCACTCACTCACTCCCTTCCTCTCTATCCCTCACTCACCCACTCCCTCCCTATCCCTCACTCACTCACTCCCTCCCTCCCTATCCCTCACTCACTCACTCCCTTCCTCTCTATCCCTCACTCCCTCCCTTCCTCCCTATCCCTCACTCACTCCCTCCCTTCCTCTCTATCCCTCACTCCCTCCCTTCCTCCCTATCCCTCACTCACTCACTCCCTCCCTTCCTCCCTATCCCTCACTCACTCCCTCCCTTCCTCCCGTCACAATAAAGAGGGGATCCCTGTGGAGCTCCTCAGCATGACAACATAGTGACGGGGGGGCAACAAGTGGCAAATTAAATTAGGGGGAAAGTGCCGATAATGCACAGCTTTTGACAGGCTCTTATACATTCAACATCCACCCACTCCACACTCCCCTCCTAAAATTAGCCCCAAATCCTGCTGTGGGATTTAAGTGGTGATAGCAGGGTCGGCATGAAAGGCAGAAACAGGGCTTAACTGCTACTGAGTGATTCAGCGATTATGAAGAAGCCAGAGTCAAAAACTAATTACACTAAGCTTAAAGAGAAAATGATGGGTGAGCTGGACACTGTAAATACATTGTGAATACTGGAAGGAAAGGCCTTGATGTGGGAACCCTCTGGTTCAGCCTATAGTAACACTAACACATTATGATTCAGCCTATAGTAACACAGCCATTACACATGCTGCTTTATTCTACAGTATATGCTACGCCTTCCGACAAACCATTGAACCAGCAAAGCGTCAATACAGGACTAAGATCGAATCCTACTATACTGGCTCTGACGCTCGTTGGATGTGGCAGGGCCTGCAAACTATCACATATTTCAAAGGGAAACCCAGCCGTGAGCTGCACAGTGACGCGAGCATACCAGACAAATGAAATGCCTTCTATGCTCGCTTTAAAGCAAGCAACACTGAGGCAAGCAACACGGGAAGGTTTTCAGAGGGACTGTAGGGGGGTCTTGGATAGTTGATTGGCTTTACTGCAGGTCTATTATATGTTTTCAAATTCAGTCATATATTCTTTTATTGTAACCTTTAAACAGGTTAACATTCACAAGGCCACAGGGTCAGATGGATTACCAGGATGCGTAATCAGAGAATGCGCTGACCAGCTGGCAAGTGTCTTCAATGACATTTTCAACCTCTCCCTGACCCAGTCTGGAATACCTACATGTTTTAAGCATACCACCATAGTCCCTGTGCCCAAGAACGCCAAGGTAACCTCTCTAAATTACTATTGCCCCACAGCACTCACTTCTATAGCCATGAAATGCTTTGAAAGGCTGGTCATGGCTCATATCAACACCATCATCTCAGACACCCTGGATCCACTCCAATTTGCATACCACCCCAACAGATTCACAGATGATGCAATCTCTATTGCACTCCACACTGCCCTTTTCCACTTGGGCAAGAGGAACATCTATGTGAGAATGGTGTTAATTGTTCAACATCATAGTGCCCTCCTCATCATTAAGCTAAGGATCCTGGGACTAAACACCTTCCTCTGCAACTGGACCCTGGACTTCCTGACGGGCCACCCCCAGGTGGTGAAGGTAGGCAACAACACAACCTCCATTTTGACCCTCAACAGGCAGGCCCCTCAGGGGTGCATGCTTCGTCTCCTACACCATCATTAAGTTTGCAGATGACACCACAGTGTTATGGCCTGATCACCAACGACGATGAGACAGCCTGGACAACCACCTCTCAGTTGCCAGGACAACCACCTCTCCCTCATCGTCAGCAAAACAAAGGAGGTGATTGTGGACTACAGGAAACAGAGGACCGAGCACGCCCCCATTAACATTAATGGGGCTGTAGCTGTAGTTCCTAGGTTCAAAGACTCCAGTCATCCAAGTCATAGACTGTTCTCTCTGCTACCGCATAGCAAGCGGTACCGATGCACCAAGTCTGAAACCAACAGGACCCTGAACAGCTTCTACCCCCAAGCCATATGTTAGTTAGTTAAATAGTTAACCAAATAGCTATCTACATTGACCCTTTTTGCACAAACTTTTTTATTCATCACATACACTGTTGCTACTGTTTATTATAGTCCACTTTATTCCTAGTTATATGAACATATCTACTTCAATGACCTCGTACCCCTGCACATCAACTCGGTACTGGTACCCCATGTATATAGCCAAGTTATCATTGCGCATTGTGTGTTTATTAGTACTTTTATTATGTGTCTTACTTTTCTATTATTTCTCTATTTTCTTTCTCTCTGTATTGTTGGGAAGGACCTGTAAGTAAGCATTTCACTCTTAGTCAACACCTTTTGTTGATGAAGCATGTGACAAAAAAAATGTTATTTGGTGAAACAGTATCATTAAATATGACTAGCTAGAGAGGACATGTCCATCAGATGACTGTAGTACTCCGGCTAAATACTCAGTATTACCTTATCGGTGTGTTAAGGTTCAAATGAATACATACAGTACATAGACATGGTAGTATATCATGTAGTAGGATTTGATGCCATTGTCTTGACATTCATGCATTACTGTCTGTGAACTTGTTTTAAACAGAAATAATAAATTAAGCACTCTATATTTTGACTCTATTCCCCAGTTTCTGCATAGCTACGTCCACCTCCACCTTTTTATATTATCCAGTTGAATACAGGAATAAGAAACTGAACGAAATAGGACAATGGTCTATTTCCTGTGCCTTGTGACAGAACAGCTTCATTTACTCCCCATTTTCTCCACAGAAGGAGGTTAGGAGTTATAGCCATGGTAACAGAGCTCTAAAAATGTCACAAACAGATTGGTCTTATCTCCAACACATTCAGGTAATTCAAAAAGGAAGCACAGGCAGGCTGCGGCGTGAGCAGAGCCCCGAGTCAAATAAAAGATATAGGAATAACAACGCAGACCCACCAAAGGAAGAAGAAAGCACACAATGGGGTGGGTTAATCAATTTACTGTCTTTACAAAATCCACAGTTGTTTAAAAGTTGAAATACAAATTATAAATATAGCAGGAAACTGGTTTGCCTTTGACGATGTGGTGTTTACCGTATCAGTTATCTGATCATAATTTCGCACTTGAGTTGGATTAGGGGGAGAGTGATGTCATGTGTGGTGTCACTTTCTTCACAGAGAGTCAGGGTTCGATACTGCAACCGTTTGACTTGGCAGTGTGACACAGATGTTTAATTGGTTGCACGGGTGCCATTACATGTTTTTTACCTGGTCACGTTTGTCTTTACTTCACAATTGGCTTTTTTCTATCATCATGATTCATTATAACGGTAATGTGCTGTTGACCACAAATATACCAACTTTGTGAAGAGGCAAAGGAATCAATCCCCTTATCTGTGTGTGTCAGAACTTGACATACAGAGGAAGTTTTGCAAACCCTTCGAACATCCCCGTCAGTGGCCCGCTTGGGCCAGTGAAAATAATATTGCATCATTAATGGTAAGCAAAAAGTTTTAAGTTTTGGTTGAATATTTACAATGTGCAATTCAGTCCTCATTGGAAAACCCTTCCTTGGAGCTTTCCTCTGAGCTCTTGAAAAGTCATTGAAGTTATGGCCGATTTAGAAGTTCTACTGCTCCAATAAAATGATTCTGGGATTTAATTTCTGATCCGTTTGAGAGAGATGCAGGCCTATGCCTTTTCGCTTGTTTCCCATCGTTTCAATCGAAGGGTGTTGCACTTGTTGCAGTAAAACGATGTGTGGTTCCTATAAGCAAGACAACATCGAATGTTGGCTTCAACTTGGGTTTCCATACAAAGCGTTCCAAACAAAATATTTCAGAATAATGTGGGCATTGGCTAACTAAATAGACAGCATAGTCCCGACACAAACACACTAATGAAGCTAGTCAATTTGAGATGTTGAAAACTTATTGAGGGATTACTGTATCATTTTTTTAAAACGAGAAATTGACCAAAAACCGTGTTCCCTTTGTGTCAGAGCAAGCCCCTAAAAATTGTTAAAGACTCCAGCCACCCAAGTCATAGACTGTTCTCGTCCTCTCTGCTACCGCACAGAAAGCGGTACCGGACCCCCAAACCATAAGACTGCTAGACAGTAAATCAAATGTCTACCTGGAATATTTGCATTGAACCCCTTTTTAACACTGCTGCTACTCACTGTTTTTTTTATCTATGTATAGTCACTTTACTACTTCCTACATGTATTCCCTCACTTCCTACATGCATTCCTACACTTCCTACACTTCCTACATGTATTCCCTCACTTCCTACACTTCCTACATGTATTCCCTCACTTCCTACACTTCCTACATGTATTCCCTCACTTCCTACACTTCCTACATGTATTCCCTCACTTCCTACATGCATTCCTACACTTCCTACACTTCCTACATGTATTCCCTCACTTCCTACACTTCCTACATGTATTCCCTCACTTCCTACACTTCCTACATGTATTCCCTCACTTCCTACATGCATTCCCTCACTTCCTACATGCATTCCTACACTTCCTACACTTCCTACATGTATTCCCTCACTTCCTACATGCATTCCTACACTTCCTACACTTCCTACATGTATTCCTACACTTCCTACATGTATTCCTACACTTCCTACATGTATTCCCTCACTTCCTACACTTCCTACATGTATTCCTACACTTCCTACATGTCCTACACTTCCTACATGTATTCCTACACTTCCTACATGTATTCCTACACTTCCTACATGTATTCCTACACTTCCTACACTTCCTACATGTATTCCTACACTACCTACATGTATTCCTACACTTCCTACACTTCCTACATGTATTCCTACACTTCCTACAGGTATTCATACACTTCCTACATGTATTCCTACACTTCCTACACTTCCTACATGTATTCCTACACTTCCTACATGTATTCCTACACTTCCTACACTTCCTACATGTATTCCTACACTTCCTACACTTCCTACATGTATTCCTACACTTCCTACATGTATTCCTACACTTCCTACATGTATTCCTACACTTCCTACACTTCCTACATGTATTCATACACTTCCTACATGTATTCCTACACTTCCTACATATATTCCTACACTTCCTACATGTATTCCTACACTTCCTACACTTCCTACATTTATTCCTACACTTCCTACACTTCCTACATGTATTCTTACACTTCCTACATGTATTCCTACACTTCCTACATGTATTCCTACACTTCCTACATGTGTTCCTACACTTCCTACACTTCCTACATGTATTCCTACACTTCCTACAAGTATTCCTACACTTACTACACTTCCTACATGTATTCCTACACTTCCTACATGTATTCCTACACTTCCTACATGTATTCCTACACTTCCTACATGTATTCCTACACTTCCTACATGTATTCCTACACTTCCTACACTTCCTACATGTATTCCTACACTACCTACATGTATTCCTACACTTCCTACACTTCCTACATGTATTCCTACACTTCCTACATGTATTCCTACACTTCCTACATGTATTCCTACACTTCCTACACTTCCTACATGTATTCCTACACTTCCTACATATATTCCTACACTTCCTACATGTATTCCTACACTTCCTACACTTCCTACATTTATTCCTACACTTCCTACACTTCCTACATGTATTCTTACACTTCCTACATGTATTCCTACACTTCCTACACTTCCTACATGTATTCCTACACTTCCTACATGTATTCCTACACTTCCTACATGTATTCCTACACTTCCTACATGTAGTGCTACACTTCCTACATGTATTCCTACACTTCCTACACGCATTCCTACACTTCCTACATGTATTCCTACACTTTCTACATGTATTCCTACACTTCCTACATGTATTCCTACACTTCCTACACTTCCTACATGTATTACTACACTTCCTACACTTCCTACATGTATTCCTACACTTCCTACATGTATTTCTACACTTCCTACACTACCTACATGTATTCCTACACTTCCTACACTTCCTACATGTATTCCTACACTTCCTACATGTAGTCCTACACTTCCTACATGTATTCCTACACTTCCTACATGTATTCCTACACTTCTTACACTTCCTACATGTATTCCTACACTTCCTACATGTATTCCTACACTTTCTACATGTATTCCTACACTTCCTACATGTATTCCTACACTTCCTATACAACCTACATGTATTCCTACACTTCCTATACTTCCTACATGTATTCCTACACTTCCTACATGTATTCCTACACTTCCTACATGTATTCCTACACTTCCTACATGTCCTACACTTATTCCTACACTTCCTACATGTCCTACACTTCCTACATGTATTCCTACACTTCCTACATGTATTTCTACACTTCCTACATGTATTCATACACTTCCTACACTTCCTACATGTATTCCTACACACACTTCCTACACTTCCTACATGTATTACTACACGTCCTACACTTCCTACATGTATTCCTACACTTCCTACACTTCCTACATGTATTCCTACACTTACTACACTCCTACATGTATTCCTACACTTCCTACATGTATTCCTACACTTCCTACATGTATTCCTACACTTCCTACATGTATTCCTACACTTCCTACATGTATTCCTACACTTCCTACATGTATTTCTACACTTCCTACATGTATTCCTACACTTTCTACATGTATTCCTACACTTCCTACACTTCCTACATGTATTCCTACACTTCCTACATGTATTCCTACACTTCCTACATGTATTCCTACACTTTGTACATGTATTCCTACACTTCCTACACTTCCTACATGTATTCCTACACTTCCTGCATGTATTACTACACTTCCTACATGTATTCCTACACTTCCTACACTTCCTACATGTATTCCTACACTTCATACACTTCCTACATGTATTCCTACACTTCCTACATGTATTCCTACACTTCCTACATGTATTCCTACACTTCCTACAATTCCTACACTTCCTACATGTATTCCTACACTTCCTACACTTCCTACATGTATTCCTATACTTCCTACATGTATTCCTACACTTCCTACACTTCCTACATGTATTCCTACACTTCCTACACTTCCTACATGTATTCCTACACTTCCTACACTTCCTACATGTATTCCTACACTTCATACACTGTATTACCCCAGTTATCTACACTAACCTGTACTCTGCATATTGACTCGATACCAGTACCCCCGTATATAGCCTCGTTATTGTTATTTTATTGTGTTACCTTTTTTACTTTCGTTTATTATTATGAATATAAAAACGTTTTTAGCAAATAGTAAATCAATCCAAATCAATGTAAGAACACAAAGGCATGCTAATTTAAAAGATGTCATTATTAGCCTAGTTCTGTATGGAATACAGGTACATTTTGGTAGACCAAATCAACTGACAAAGTTGGTAGCACCAGTGCCACCAGTGGAAAAGTTTGTGTAGAACCCTGGAGAGACCTGTTTGTTTTGTCATCTCCACATCTGGCCCTGCAATCTGGTGATAACAGCTGCTGTATTGCTATCTGACTGCTACGCAACACACACACTGTCTCCAACCCAGTCGCCCTCTGCTCAACTATCTTCTCCTTAACACACACTAGCACACATACAGAGATCTAAAATCAACAACACCCACTCTCTCGAGTATTCAAACCTCCTTTGTGTTGGTAGAATACCAAACGGACATTGGATTCTTCTCACCTTGGTAGAAATTGACAAGCACCTTAGTGACTTAACTTTTTTTTTTTAAACAGACAAAGCCCACATCATTGAGTCTGGACAACATAACTCTGCCTTGTGTTGGTAGAATATCTAATTAACATTGGAATCGTCTTACCTTTAAATTCAACAAAATTGACAAAGACAAAGCCTGAGCAACTTGTCTAGACCAATGATTTATAATACACTAGATGACTTTCGGGGGTGTTGTTTTGAAGTCACTGCGCCTCCATCTTGGTACTCCCTCACATTGTAAAAAGTATTTGGAAGCTATAGGAATGCATTTACTAATGTCTACATTTGTTTTTGCCATATTTATTCTATTACAGACACCTTAATACATACCTTGAAATTATATTATGTCAGCTAAACATCCAAATATTTTTTTTTTCTTAAAGTATATATTTTTCCAAGTTCTAATGCTACTGTCCCCACTACGACAATGTTCTTTTTATTCCATTCATTCCAATGGAAGACTGCTTCTTCCGAGGCCAAAACATAACATCAGCAGTACAGGGTTTATATACATCATTGGTCTAGACCCTCAAGGTCATGTGATATGGGACACACTGCACACGATGTGGTGTGTTGTGGTGTAGCTGTGTCCATCCTCATGCAGTGCTCCCTGCATCCACCCCAGCCCAGCGTCCACTCTATTACAGCATTAGCAGCTAACGTTTTGATATTTGTCTTCATTATTATCAATGACCAGAGGCGATTGAGCCACCAGCATGCTCCATTAGCTTCCTTCATTGCACAGTTGCACGGCTGAAATCACGCATTAAGACAGATTCAACATGGACTGACATGTTAAGAGGAGCGAGGAGCAGGCCACTTTGATTATTTAGGGCATGGGAGGGGAGAGAAGCGGTATTGGCATTAAGTTCCAAGAATATGGAGGCGCTTGCCTTCCATTCACCTGAGCAGGATAGGTTATTCCAATCAGTATAATTAGCCTGTGGTAATGAAATTAGTCAAAGGCACTGCCACCTTCACTTAAGAGAAATCGATCTGTGTTTGGGGGAGTATATTAAGGTTCCCTAGTTTGGTTTGCTGGAGTGTTTTTGAGAATTGGGGCGGCAGGTAGCCTAATGGTTAGAGTCTAGGGGTTAGAGCGTTGGACTAGTAACTGGAATGTTGCAAGATCGAATCCCTGAGCTGACAAGGTAAAAATCTGTCGTTCTGCCCCTGAACAAGGCAGTTAACTCATTGTTCCTAGGCTTCATTGAAAATAAGAATTTGTTCTTAACTGACTTGCCTAGTTAAATGAAGGTAAAAAAAAGAATAACAATTTCAGGGTGTGATTTGCGAGACGCACATTCTACATTACGTTACTGAGCTAGCTAGCTTGTTAACAACGGCCAAAAAGTTCCATGGTGCTCACACAGCTGCATCACAATTGCTGGTACTCTGGTCCTGGAGCCGCTACTCACGCAGGTCCAGGATTCGTTTCAGCTAGGGTTCGTTTGTGATTCACACATGCTTTATAGCTCGCATCAGGGTACCAAACGCTCTAGGATCCCAATCATACAGATATATATGAAACACCCTAAAGGTCTGGAATAATAAGGAGAGGGGAGGTGATGGTGGGGGGCAGAAGAGTCCAGAAGCCTACAGGTTCTGTGGGTGATGGCTTTAGTCTCACCAGACAAGACCGAATCTAGGATCAGTTGGACCGTGTTAATGTTAATCTGTGCCTCTTGGCTGAACCAGACCAGAGCGTGTCTGCTATTACACAGGGAGAAGCCAGGAGATGCTATTGCTATGCTCAACCTGTGTTTAAAACGCTCAATGACATCCTACTTTAAAGGCCCAGTGCAGTCAAAAACGTGACAAACAAAATGCAAACATTTGGTCACAGCTGAAACAAATTATTACAATGAATTTGAACCTCTTCTGCACCTGTGCAAAACATATTTGCACAATTGTTCAATCAGTCCTTATTTGTGCATAAAAGAGGTCACCTCTTGAGTTTCTGTTTGCAAGAATGGACGAAGTAAGAGGACGAGGGCAAGGACAAAGGAGAGGTAGAGGGACCCATAGAGGAAGATAGGTCAGCTCTCGGTTAAAATAGAAAAAGGTCAAAGAAAGCCTTGAGTGACGTTCTTTCTGTATTGGTCATCTTTGGTAAAATCATTTTAGGAAAAAAGAAAACAGCCCATGCTGTGATAATATGTTTACTTGCCTTTTATGGTGCGTACTATAATTATAGTATCAACAAACAACACAGACATATACAAGAGGTTTAACCATATTAGGTTATATTGATAGTTAGTATTTATTGGGCCATTGTGTAACGATTGATTGAAATCACTTTTCATTAGATAACAAGTTGTATCTTTTGATGGAGGTAGTTGATTTCTGTCATATAATTAATGTTTTAAGAGTCTTAAATGTGTCCTTGTGACCAACATGTTTCAGTTTCGGTCTGCGTGTTAATTGTTTTGAAAAAGTGAACTCTGTTTGGAAAAATATGCTCAAGCAATCGAGAAAAACTGTACTAGACCAATAAGAAAGAGATTTCCAAACCTATGAACTAGTTTTCAGCTTTCCCTTCCCCAGTCAGACCACTCCCAGAAAGTCCTAGAAAAATTCTTGCTTCAAATCAAAATGTATTTGTCACATGCGCCAGATACAGACGGTATTGACCTTACAGTGAAATGCTTACTTACAAGCCCTTAACCAACAATGCTTTAACAAGTGTTAAGTAAAAAATAGAGAAGAAAAAAACAAAAGTCATTGCTTGAGAAATTGCTCTTGCTAAGAAGCTATTTTTGTTAATTTTTTTACCATTTTGATTGGAAACAATCACAGTAAGGTACTTAATTATTACACGGAAATTATTTGATACTGAGATAAAAACTGCTCTATTGGACCTACACCTCAGGTGCATGTCTGGCCAACAGTAATGGGAAGTGACACTTTTATATTTCCACCTCCGATGTCCAGAACAGTATTGGGACACACCAAGAGTGTTTTTTTTTTTTTTTTGGGGGGCATAGAGGAGTTGAGTTGAGCAGCAGGACAAGTAGAACTCAACAGAGATTAAGTAAGAGGAGTGGTAAGCTATCACAGACTGACATCTCTCCTCAGGTGCCCAAGCCAGATGCATTCTGGGTAAATGAGTGTGTGTGTGGGGGGGGCTCATTTATCCCGCCGTCTGGCCAACTCACCTGGAGTGATGGGGGTGGTGTCAGAGAGGCAGGCTGCTATTTCACGGCCTGTTAAGAGCTAATGCTGCAACATGCCCCGCGCTCCAATTCTAGGGAACAGGGAGCATTACTGTCCAGTTCTCAAGGTTCTGTCTGTCTAGACTGTGGCTGAGAGGTTGGAGGGGAGGAGGGGAGGAGGGGAAGAGAGTAGGAGGAAAGAAGTATGGCGGGACCAAGAGCTAGAGATTGAGGGATTGAGGGGGAGAGAGGTCGTGAGACTGGGAGGGACCAGAGAGAGAAAGGGAGGGATTGAGAGAGAGAGAGTGAGAGAGGGAGAGAAAAAGGGGGAAAGAGAGAGAGGAAGAGAGAGAGAGAAGAGGAAGAGTGAGAGAGAGAGAGAGAGAGAGAGAGAGAGAGAGAGAGAGAGGGAGAGAAAAAGGGGAAGAGAGAGAGAGGAAGAGAGAGAAAGAAGAGGAAGAGTGAGAGAGAGATAGGTGGAAAGAGAGAGAGAATGGAGCCATAGTTTACCTGGCCTGCTGAGCCAGCGCTCTGAAGCAGACAGAACAGCAGCACGCTCACGTGCTGACATCCACTCCCGCTGCGCGCCGCTGCCTCTCACATGCCCCTGAAGGCCCCTCACTGCTGGGCCCATGCCTCCCCTCTCCTCTCCCCTCTCCTCTCCCCTCTCCTCACTGGAGCTACTGAGCACAACTAGCCTGAACCACACACAACACTTGTCTTCTCTGTTCGCTAACTCAAGCCTGTGTAACAACCCCAGCTTCTAACAGGCCCTGTCTGGCTGGAGAGAGGAGAATGTTTAGAGCGAACAGAGGCTACCGCTGTACAGTAGAGTCCTAAACTCTCTGTCTGTCTGTCTGTCTGTCTGTCTGTCTGTCTCTGTCTGTCTGTCTGTCTGTCTGTCTGTCTGTCTGTCTGTCTGTCTGTCTGTCTGTCTGTCTGTCTGTCTGTCTGTCTGTCTGTCTGTCTGTCTGTCTGTGAGTGCATGCGTGCGTGCGTGCGTGTGTACAATGTGTGTGTTTGTGTGTACTGTGTGTACAATGTGTGTGTGTGTGTGTACAGTGTGTACAGTGTGTACAGTGTGTACTAAGTGTGTGTACAACGTTACAGTAGTCTAGTTTTCCCCCGTCTTTCCGCTCTGCCACTCTGAGCACTACTGTCATTCCAATAAGGTTCAATGGTCTGAAATAATGTAGCAGTCAACTTTTACAGCTAGCTGTTATTTGTGACTTACTAGGATTCATTTTACAGGAGTTAATCTTTGGGGACCTATAAGAAAAATACATTCAGTGTGAGTGGTGTATAAATAACTAATCTAACCAGAACCAGCTGAGTTTGAGCCATTCCCTGCTGCACATTCTCCCCTGGATTCCTCCTGCCCTGTCTGTACCACACACTCAGAAAAAAGGTGCTATATAGAACCCAAAAGGGTTCTTTGGCCGGCCCAATAGGAGAACCCTTTTTGGTTCCAGGTAGAAGAACCCTTTGAGTTCCATGTAGAACCCGTTCTACACAGCTGATTCCAATAATCAAAGCTTGATGATGAGTCGGTTATTTGAATCAGTTGTGTAGTGCTAGGTCAAAAAACGTAATGTGCACCCGGGGGACCAGGACCGACTTTGGGAATCCCTGTACTTTACTGTACTTGTACTGTCCTGTCCCAGTGCTGAAGGCTAAGGTCAGGCCATTTATTTGTGTTTACAGTGAACAGGGCTGTAGAGGACTGATGGATCACAGATCCTGTCCTGTTCTGTCCAGGGCTGTAGAGCATTTGATGGATCACCCATCCTCTCTGTCTGTCAGGGGACTGCACGGGGTCACACACGTGTACACGGATGCACTCACTCACGCACACACATACGCTCGCACAAATGCAAACACACACACACACGTGCACACACACACACACACACACACACACACAGGGGCACAGTGACACCATGACACTCAGATCAAACATGCCTGGGAGGTATCACACGTACATAGTGTCCTCTGTACATGTTGACATGTTGTTGAAGCTATGTTCCCTGTGGTTCTACAGCCTGAATACGTCTCTAGCTGATCTTCACTCCTGGAGATGCCTCCTCTGCCCACAGCAATTAGCCTGAAGCAGTTTTCCATAGGAAATCCCAGGGAGAGCTGTCAGAGGAGAAGTGTCCTCTACTCAACCATCTCTACCATCTCTCTCACATACAGGAAGCATTATGTATCGTGTGACTCCAGAAAGAGGTGTGTTTTTGAGTCACATGCTTTATCTGCATGATGTGACCTCCATCTAAAGTGTAACCTCACTAATGATGTGTTCTCCAGCCCAGGCATATGGAAGGGGTTCAAATGAGTCTGAATCCACAGCGAGATTATTGCATATGTACCAAAACAGCAAATCAGACTAGATGTGTTTGACATGGAAGTATTTGACTTTCAGATCACAAAGAACTAATTCCTGAACTGAGCGCCGCAGGCAGAATTCTATCTTACATGTAGGATTAGCATTCTCACATGGAGTGACATTAATACTTGTTTAAACAACTGTCAGACAATATTTTAAAAAACGAATGTCCAGACCAAGTTATCAGAGAGTTGCACGCGCAGACAGACAACATTGAGCTATTTCCCCTGAGTGACAGTCCTGTAGAGCAGAACAAACACAGAGCAGAGCCCTATGTGGACAGCTTCTACCCATCCACACTCCTGTGTCCCTGGCACCAATGCCTAAGTCTAAGCAGGCGAGAGAAACAGAACCACAAAACCACATTTCAGCAGTATACAAACAAAGTGAGTGGAGTCTGGCCCTAGGTTCGTTGGAGCTGCTCCTTTTCATGTGTGTGACTGCTGATAAATCAACCAGCGTGCCAGCTCTGCACCACTAAAACAGGCTGGGCCAGGGTGAACCCGGTTGGGACTAGGCCTGCGTCGTGCCTGCTGGTTAGGGGGCGAGGTGGCATGGAGGGGAGTGAGGAGGGGGGCATGATGCAGGGTCGGGCTCAGCATGGTGTTTACTAGCTAGTGAGGGAGGAGAGAAGATTAATGTAGTCTCTGTGGAGCAAAGGCAACATCCAGCCCCTTAATAAGGTACAAACAATCGGTTCCACTCCGCTGCCTTCCCTGGGAACAACTATTGTTGTGCTGCATTGTTTCCACGCTCTGCGTGGCTCCTGGGAGATAGCAGGGCTAGGACCCAACTTCAGCATGTAGCTGGCTGTCTCTCTCTTACAGCCAGGGGAAGACAACGTAGTGTCAGCCTGGGTTTGTCTTGTCCAAGTCGGGTCAGGTCCCATCCATCCTCCCCCGTTCCTTACCTCCACTCCCTGGACTTTGAGCTTCATGTGATCCTCCCGCGTAGTCTTCCCATCTTTCCTCTTCTTCCAGCAGTAGCCATCCTTTCTGTACTTCACCTTCTTCCTGTTGTACAAGATCATTGAACCATTCTGTGGCCTGGATCACAGAGAGAGAGAGAGAGAGAGAGAGAGAGAGAGAGAGAGAGAGAGAGAGAGAGAGAGAGAGAGAGAGAGAGAGAGAGAATTGTTTGTCAAAGTTTCTGCTGTGGGACTCATTTTAGAGATGTACAAAGAGTCTTGACATACAGTACATGTACTGCAAGACAGAAATGCACTAGTGACTTTAGATGACAAAACGTCTTTATGGGGTTTCTCTGCGTTCCTATGCACAGTTTAACAATGAACTAAACACATTTTCAGCATACATTTCTCCCAATGAACACTGTGTGTTGTGAGAAGGCAGTGAAAGTGATACTTCTACCACAGAGTAAATTACATATAGAACTGGTGTGTGTGTGTGTGTGTGTATAAAGGCTGAGGCAGCGTTCTTATATCTCATTAATTCAGTGTAATGAGTTTGTGTGTGTGTGTGTGTGTGTGTGTGTGTGTGTGTGTGTGTGTGTGTGCGCGCATGCGTGTGTGTGTGTGTACAATATAAAGGCTGAGGCAGCTTTCTTATCTCTCATTCATCCAGTGAAATGATTTGTGGTGTGTGTGGTCCCTTCGGGGAAGAAGAGATCTTCCCTCATATTCTATTCATAATTCATCCTCCCTCAAACAGACCACAGCCTGTTGCTTAATAAAGATACAACATAATGATATTATGTAACTATTGATAATATGTTTTTTCAGTTGTATTTGTCAGACAGGGGGCATTTGGAGAACAATGTTAAAACATGAACATATAGAAGCATACAGCTTGGCTGTACCTAACACTCTCTATCTAGAATTCTTATACAATCTGTACACACGCTGTTAAGAAAGCAGAGCGGGGCTTTATTATGGACAGACATCTCCCCATCTTAGCTACTGTTCAATCAATATGTTTTGACCATGACAGTTTATACAATCCAGGGTAACACCAAGCAGTTTAGTCTCTTCAACTTGCTCAACTTCCACAATAATCATTAGAGGATTTTGTTGAGGTTCAGTGTTTAGTGAATGATTTGTCCCAAATACAATGCTTTTAGTTTTTTAAATATTTAGGACTAACTTACTTCTTGCCAGCCATTCTGAAACTGACTGCAGCTCTTTGTTAAGTGTTGCAGTGATTTCACTTGCTGTGGTAATTGACGGGTGTAGAGTAGGGTGCCTGCTTCCACAATGACTGGGAAAGACTCCTTTTATTTGTCACATGCATTGTAAACAACAGGTGTAGACTAACAGTGAAATGCTTACTTACAGGGCCTTCCCAACCACGTAGAGAGAAACAAACTAGAGATCGAATAGAAAACTATTACTTAATAAAACGTAATAATAAGAAAAGTAATAATACACAATGACTAATAACTTGGCTCTACAGTGCATTTGGAAAGTATTCAGACACCTTGACTTTTTTACACATTTTGTTATGTTACAGCCTTATTGTAAAATGTATCAAATATTTTTTTCCCACATCAATCTACACTCAAAACCCCACAATGACAAAGCAAAAAAAAGTTTAGACATTTTTGCAAATGTAAAAAAAACAACTGAAATATCACATTTAGATAAGTATTCAGACCTAATACTCCGTACTTTGTTGAAGTACCTTTGGCAGTGATTAAAGCCTCGAGTCTTCTTGAGTATGACGCTACAAGCTTGGCACACCTATATCTCGGGAGTTTCTCCCATTCTTCTCTAAAGATCCTCTCAAGCTCTGTCAGGTTGGATGGGGAGCGTTGCTGCACAGCTATTTTGAAGTCTCTCCAGAGATGTTTGATCGGGTTCAAGTCCTGGTTCTGGCTGGGCCACTTGTCCTGAAGCTTAGAAGAAGTGCTTAGGGTTGTGTCCTGTTGGAAGATGAACCTTCGCCCCAGTCTGAGGCCCTGAGCGCTCTGGAGCAGGTTTTCATCAAGGATCTCTCTGTACTTTGCTCCGTTCATCATTCCCTTCATCCTGACTAGTCTCTCAGTCCCTGTTGCTGAAACACATCCCCACAATTTGATGCTGCCACCACCATGCTTAGGGATGGTGCAATGTTTCCTCCAGACCTGAAGCTTGGCATTCATTTCATCAAAGCGGAAAATCGTGTTTCTCACGGTCTGAGAGTCTTTAGGTGGCTTTTGGCAAACTCCAAGTGGGCTGTCATGTGCCTTTTACTAAGGAGTGGCTTCCGTCTGGCCACTCTACCATAAAGGCCTGCTTGATCTGAATACTTATGTACATAAGGTCTTTCTGTTTTTTTTTTTCATTTTTTTTTTATAGATTTGCCAAATTTTCTAAAAAGCTGTTTTCGCTTCGTAATTATGGAGTATTGTTTGTAGATTGATGAGGATGTACATTTTAGAATAAGGTTGTTGTAACGTAACAGAATGTGGAAAAAGACAAGGGGTCTGAATACTTTGCGAAGGCACTGTATACACGGGATATCAGTAGTGAGTCGATGTTCAGGGGTATGAGTAACTGAGGTAGATGTGTACATATAACTAGGAAAAGTTCATAGGCAACAGGTTAGATAATAAACAGTAGCAGCAGAGTATGTGATGAGTGAAGAAAAGTTAGCGCAAAAAGGGTGAATGTAAATAGTTGGGTAGCCATTTGGCTACCCAACTATTTAACTAACTGTCGTCAGATTTGCCAAATGGAGGGCAAGGGAGAGCTTTGTATTCATTTCTGTGTGTGGAGTAAAGGTCATCTAGAGCTTTTTCGCCTCTAGTTGTACAGATGACATGCTGGTAGAAATGAGGTACGACGGATTTTAGTTACCCTGCATTAAAATCACCAGCCACTAGGAGCGCCACCTCTGGATGAGCATTTTCTTGTTTGCTTATGACCTTATACAGCTCATTGAGTGCGGTCTTAGTGCCAGCATCGGCTTATGGTGGTAAATAGACAGCTACGAAAAATATTCCCTCTTGATTAATAGTATGGTCTACAGCTTATCATAAGGTATTCTAACTCGGGCTAGCAGAACCTAGAGACTTTATTAAAGCTGAAATATGTAACTTTTTGGGTGAAATGTTTGTTATAGAGCTGTCATTTTCATTCAAAGCAAGTCTAAAATGTGGAAGATCCATTCTATTTGCGTTATTTCTATGCTTCCTGTTCTTAAGTTTTGTTTTTGCGTCTTTTACTTTCGGTTTTGTAGACCAGCTTCAAACAGTAAAAAATAAATGTTTGGTTATGGAAAAGATAAATAACAACGGTTAATATGGTACAATGATTGTCTACACTTTACTTGCTTGTTTTGTCACATAAATTGAATTGAATAGAATTTTTGCAACCAGGAGATGGCGGAGCGATTTCTGCATAGTGCATCTTTAATATCAGAGATAGGGCACCTGCTGTTATTAACAAAGAGACGCACACCTCCCACTTGAGTTTACCCGAAGCTGCCGTTCTGTTCTGACAATGCATAGAAAAAACAGCTAGAAGTATATTATCCTTGTTCAGCAATTGCTCCCAGAAACATAGGATATTACAGGTCCCGTTGATAGGTAGTCTCGAACGGAGCTCGTCCAATTTGTTCTCCAGTGATTGTACGTTCGCCAATAGAATGGAGGGTAGAGGCGGTTTATCTACTTGCTGACGTCTCGGTATGTGTTGTGCCGCTGACTCGTTGAAGTAGAAATCTTCATTCAAATCGAGGTTAGTGATCGCTGTTTTGATGTCCAGAAGTTATTTTCGGTCATAGGAAACATTATGTACAAAAAAAGTTATGAATAGAGCAAAAAAACACTAAATAGCAGAATTTATCAGGAGCCCGTAAAACGGCAGCTTTCCATTCCAGCGCCATGTTTTCAAATTGCTGCTGAGGACAGGAGAGAAGGTAACTGTAGAGGAGGGCTAAGCCATCCGCCACACTCACTGCACACAAGATCCAGCTACAGTTAAGAGTGTGATTGCACAGTACAGTCGCTTCTCTAAACTCTATTCTTCTGGGGGGGAGAAAAGAAGAAAAAAAACTCCCTACAAAGGATAAAAGGCCTTCTGCTTTGTGATTCTACTTCGCAAATTAAAATAAAGAAAAACTAAAAACTGCTCACTTGTTTTGCATTGGGTGTTATTGTTTTATAGTTACACTTTTCCATGTTTTTATTTATAACAGGGCATGCATCATCTTTCATAGCTGCACACAGGGCCTGGCTCCTGTTCATCTTGCTATTGCTCATTAATCATCTCCCCTCACAGGACGTATCTCAGGGGCCAATGGAGACGGGGTGGGTGAGGTAAAAGATGAGGGAGAGGAGGAGGAGGGGTCCCAACAGTCCTTCTTTGTGGCCCCTGACAGCACCATCTAATGAGAGACAGCACTCAAACATGCCATCCTCAATCCTCTCTCGCTTTCTATTTTTCTCTTTCTCTCCATCTCTCCCCCTCCTCCTCTCACCGCCAGTCGGTTGGAGCTAGAGATGGGTGCCAGGGAATACCTTCTCCTCCTCCCTCTCTTCCTCTCCTCCCTCTCTCGCTTCATCGGTCTCCAGATCCCTCAACTATGCTCTTCCTAACCCTCCTCTCTCATTCTGTCATTCCATCGTTCATCCCCCCTTCACTATCTGTAACTGAACATAGGTTCCCTTTTATGACTTATACTGTACAGTTACAAATGTGAGGTTTATTCCTGTGATAAAACTACTAAGATACATATTTGGTTCTCTTGCATACAGCCTGTTCTCTATCCACACACAGGGAGTATGGACATCATGATAGCCGATGACTCAAACACAATTCTATAAACAAGGAATCACTTTTGTGCGGCTGTAGGATAATGTATATGGTGAGTTAAGCCTCTTGTGACAAATGTCATCTGAAGGTCCCCTGGCTGTCTAGAAGACTATTGCAGACATCAGCACCATGTCGAGGAATCAAGCAATATGATCTCTTTTTAATGAATGCCCAGACACACTGGTCGAACTGCTTTTGTATCGTCATGTTGTTTTTTCCCCTGGAGATACATTCTCCGTTCGTCCTTCAAAAATACAGGAACCACGCGTCTTAAAATGTTAGACAAAAAGATGGTCCAGGAATAGATAATGCAGAAAATAATATGACTTAAGGCAATCTGATCTCCTCAAGATCATTGGAAATTGGGGTGAGGCTTTTGTGTCAGAGGCCCTGCACCTTATTTATCAGTTTGGTGTGCAAAGTTCTCCGCTCAGCTTTCTTAGGGAGGAAGAGTTAGCGAGATGCTGTTTTCAATTCAAGGCAGTCTGGTCTGTACTCTGTACCCAGAGGAAAGACCTGCAGGAGCTTTAGACTCCTTTACTCTCTGAAGTACTGTAGCTATGTCTGAAGCACACGCTCTCCCCCTCTTTCTCTCTCTCTCTGCTTATCTTCTACATCTCTGTATACTTAGGCGTTTCAATTAATCTGATCAGAATTATACATATTTATACATGGAGGAAAAATGCTAACTGCTCTGTTATAAAAGCAGTGCGACAGGAGGCCCTCTGTCTCAGATGCCATAATGTGCCCGATTATTATGGAAATACACCACCACCCCTGACACTCGCACACACACACACACCTCTCCCTCCCTGTGGCGTGGCATGTACGGGCCGATAATCAGCTTTACCCTGTGGATGGTGTTAGGCTGGCCCAGTCTTTAAGAAATCATTCATTTACAGAGGCATTCGCTCAATCAGGTTTGTTCATTTTGAAAATGTAGGCGACAGGGAAGAGAGAGATATGAGGGACTGTGCTGATGAGCATCCACAATGAACCTGGAAGAGAGGGAAGGGGAGGAGAGGAAAGGGGGACAGGAAAGAAAGGAGAGGGGCAGGGAAGAAGAGGGGAGAGGCTGACCCTGGGTAATCGACAGACAGCAGCTCAGAGAGAGGGTCTGGTGCTCAGTTCCACAGCCCTAAGTCCACAGGAACCAAGTCCAGAGAGAGAGAGAGAGAGAGAGAGAGAGAGATGGGGGAACTAGTTGTGATTCTGGCTGATCCATGTGATCAGCTCTGTTGAATCCTCCTCAACACTTCTACTACATCTGCTGGAGAATGCATTCTTGTCAATAGTGTAGTGGAGAATGAAACATTTTGTCTTGGTGTAAACAGTGTTCTGACTAATAGGCACGCTCCTATGACCTATATTACCCCTCCTAACACTGGCCCTATTCCACAGGACACCCTCCTAACACTGGCCCTATTCCCCAGGACACCCTCCTAACACTGGCCCTATTCCCCAGGACACCCTCCTAACACTGGCCCTATTCCCCAGGACACCCTCCTAACACTGGCCCTATTCCCCAGGACACCCTCCTAACACTGGCCCTATTCCCCAGGACACCCTCCTAACACTGGCCCTATTCCCCAGGACACCCTCCTAACACTGGCCCTATTCCCCAGGACACCCTCCTAACACTGGCCCTATTCCCCAGGACACCCTCCTAACACTGGCCCTATTCCCCAGGACACCCTCCTAACACTGGCCCTAGTCCCCAGGACACCCTCCTAACACTGGCCCTAGTCCCCAGGACACCCAGCCCTTTGATTAGGAGAGGAGAAGAGGGGAGGGGACCCACTGGACACACACTGGTTGAATCAATGTTGTTTCCACGTCTTTTCAATGAAATTATGAAAATAATCACTTGATTATAGTGATACTATGTCTGATCTCGCAAACAATGTAAAGTATGCATAGATAGGTATTATCTAGAGCCAAGCCTGCTGATTATTAATTTGAGGGTATCCTGCTATTTACACAATTGTTGAATTACGCAACCAAATGTAAAATGCTCTGGATAAGAGTGTCTGCTAAATTACTAAAATGTACAGTTGAAGTCGGAAGTTTACGTACACTTATGTTGGAGTCATTAAAACTCATTTTTCATCCACTCCACACATTTCTTGTGAACAAACTATAGTTTTGGCAAGTCGGTTAGGACATCTACTTTGTACATGACACAATACATTTTTCCAACAATTGTTTACAGACAGATTATTTCACTGTATCACAATTCCAGCAGGTCAGAAGTTTACATACACTAAGTTGACTGTGCCTTTAAACAGCTTGGAAAATTCCGGAAAATTATGTCATGGCTTTAGAAGCTTCTGGTAGGCTAATTGACATAATTTAAGTCAATTGGAGGTGTACCTGTGGATGTATTTCAAGGCCTACCTTCAAACTCAGCGCCTCTTTGCTTGACCTCATGGGAAAATCAAAAGAAATCAGCCAAGACAAATTTGGTTCATGGGAGAAATTTCCAAACGCCTGAAGCTACAACGTTCATCTGTACAAACAATAGTAGGCAAGTATAAACACCATGGTACCACACAGCTGTCATACTACTCAGGAAGGAGACGAGTTCTGTCTTCTAGAGATGAACGTACTTTGGTGCGAAAAGTGCAAATCAGTCCCAGAACAACAGCAAAGGACCTTGTGAAGATGCTGGAGGAAACAGGTACAAAAGTATCTATATCCACAGTAAAACGATTCCTATATCGACTTAACCTGAAAGGCCGCTCAGCAAGGAAGAAGCCACTGCTCCAAAACCGCCATAAAAAAGCCAGACTACGGTTTGCAACTGCACATGAGGCCAACATTTGGAGAAATGTCCTTTGGTCTGATGAAACAAAAATAGAACTGTTTGGCCATAATGACCATTGTTATGTTTGGAGGGAAAAGGCGAAGGCTTGCAAGCCGACGTATACTATCCCAACCGTGAAGCACGGGGGTGGTAGCATCATGTTGTGGGGGTGCTTTGCTGCAGGAGGGACTGGTGCACATCACAAAATAGATGGCATCATGAGGGAGGACAATTATGTGGATATATTGAAGCAACATCTCAAAACATCAGTCAGGAAGTTAAAGCTTGGTCACAAATGGGTCTTCCAAATGAACAATGACCGCTAGCATACTTCCAAAGTTGTGGCAAAATGGCTTAAGGACAACAAGGTCAAGGTATTGGAGTGGCCATCACGAAGCACTGACCTCAATCCTATAGAACATTTGAGGACAGAACTGAAAAAGTGTGTGAGAGCAAGGAGGCCTACAAACCTTTTTCATTTAATTTTTATTTCATTTTTATTTAACCAGGTAGGCTAGTTGAGAACAAGTTCTCATTTGCAACTGCGACCTGGCCAAGATAAAGCAAAGCAGTGTGACACAGACAACAACACAGAGTTACACATGGAGTAAACAATAATCAAGCCAATAACACAAACAAGTCAATGACACAGTAGAGAAAAGAAAGTATATATAGAGTGTGTGCAAAAGGCATGAGGAGGTAGGCAATAAATAGGCCATAGGATCGAATAATTACAATTTAGCAGATTAACACTGGAGTGATAAATGAGCAGATGATGACGTGCAAGTAGAGATACTGGTGTGCAAAAGAGCAGAAAAGTAAATAAAGTAAAAACAGTATGGGGATGAGGTAGGTAGATTGGGTGGGCTATTTACAGATGGACTATGTACAGCTGCAGTGATCGGTTAGCTGCTCAGATAGTTGATGTTTAAAGTTGGTGAGGGAAATAAAAGTCTCCAACTTAAGCGATTTTTGCAATTCATTCCAGTCACTGGCAGCAGAGAACTGGAAGGAAAGGCGGCCAAATGAGGTGTTGGCTTTGGGGATGATCGGTGAGATATACCTGCTGGAACGTGTGCTACGGGTGGGTGTTGTTATCGTGACCAGTGAACTGAGATAAGGCGGAGCTTTACCTAGCATAGACTTATAGATGACCTAGAGCCAGTGGGTCTGGCGACGAATATGTAGCGAGGGCCAGCCGACTAGAGCATACAGGTCGCAGTGGTGGATGGTATAAGGTGATTTGGTGACAAAACGGATGGCACTGTGATAGACTGCATCCAATTTGCTGAGTAGAGTGTTGGAAGCTATTTTGTAGATGGCATCGCTGAAGTCGAGGATCGGTAGAATAGTCCGTTTTACTAGGGTAAGTTTGGCGGCGTGAGTTAAACCTGACTCAGTTACACCAGCTCTGTCAGGAGGACTGGGCCAAAATTTACTTATTCTACTTATTGTAGGAAGCTTGTGGAAGGCTACCAGAAACGTTTGACCCAAGTTAAACAATTTAAAGGCAATACTACCAAATACTAATTTGGTGTATGTAAACTTCTGACCCACTGGAAATGTGATAAGAGCTGGAATAAATTATTCTCTCTACTATTATTCTGACATTTCGCATTCTTAAAATAAAGTGGTGATCCTAACTGACCTAAGATAGGGAATTTTTACTTGGATTAAATGTCGGATATTGTGAAAAACGGCTAAGGTGTATGTAAACTTCCAACTTCAACTGTAGGTATTCCTTTTGTCAAGGTGAGAAAGGGTGGTGTGGAGTGTGATTGAGATTGCGTCATCTGTGGTTCTGTCGGGGCGGTATGCGAATTGGAGTGGGTCAAGGGGGGGGGGGGGTGCTGTTGATGTGAGCCATGACCAGCCTTTCAAAACACTTCATGGCTACCGACGTGAGTGCCACAGGGCGGTAATCATTTAAGCAGGTTACCTTCGCTTCCTTGGGTACATGGACTATGGTTGTCTGCTTGAAACATGTAGGTATTACAGACTCGGTCAGGGAGAGGTTGAAAATGTCAGTGTGTACACGTCCTGGTTATCTGTCTGGCCCAGCTGCTTTGTGAATGTTGACTTGTTTAAAGGTTTTATTCACATCGGCTACCGAGAGCGTTATCACACAGTCATCCAGAACAGCTGGTGCTCTCGTGCATGCTTCAGTGTTGCTTGCCTCGTTTCCATTTATAGTCCGTAATAGTTGTCAAGCCCTGCCACATCCGACGAGCATCAGAGCCGTTGTAGTAGGATTCAATCATAATTCTGTATTGACGCTGCTCATCCTGCTCATTACACTGTGTGTCAATCATCCACCACACATGGTCGCAGTGTGTTCGCACACACACACACAAACTCGCGTCCCGGGGAAGCACACGGAGCTGTCAAAACGGCACAGGCCGCTTCCAAATGTAATATAATTACACTTCAAAAGGCGTGCTCTATTAGATGCCACCTCATCTCTCCCCTGTCTATCTGAACAGAGAGGTGTTAGGCTGCCTCGTACCGTGGTAACTTACTGCAGGGGCCTATCAGGGTGCATCACGTGCGATTGATGACTCTGTGATAAGTCGGCCCCTCCAGCCTCTGGCAGAGCGGAGCACACATCAGGAAGTGGGGCATGTGCTGAAACTACTTTAAATGTAAATCTGCCATGCATAGATTGCCACGCATATCTCCTTCCGCCGCCAGAAGTCTCTCCCCTGTTCCCTTTCCCACACCTATGCACGGCAGAGCAGCGCCTCTCTGACTCCCGGTCAGGCCCGGGGTACGTATCTCTCAGAATGTCAATGAGGAAGAGCGAGGTTAGGTCATCATCACAACGCCTACACAAGCATGACACCTCTACACCGCTCAGCCTAGTACTCGTAAGCAGCTAGGCAGCTCCGAGGATAGGTTTCATTACCATTCTGTTCTCTATCTATGCATTGTGATGACATGAATATGTAATTACATTCCCATGGCAATTAATCAGGCAGAATGGTAATGGCAGTACAGGTCAAAATGGTTGAGGTGGTTTATGAGTGAAAGTTTGCCAAACGGTGTGTCATGTCCTTATTTTGTTGGCATTTCTAATAACAAAATGTTTACCTGGTCTGGTCTACTAGCCTGGAGGCAGAGTGCTTTCATAATATGGTTGGGCCTGTGAGCGTTGTTTGGGAGCTACCTATCAGCCAGGTAAAGCAGTTTGTCCTCGCTCCCTCCATCTCCCTCTCTCTCACTCTTACATCTCCCTCTCTCTCCCTCCTTTCCCCTCCCTCTTTCTCCTTCCCTTGGTCTCCCTCTACCCCACCCACTCTCTTCCTCCCCCTCTCCTCTCCTTCACTCTCTCTTCCTCTATCGCCATTGCCTGCCAGTGTACCACTATACAACTCAGGCCTCTACCTTCCAGCCACGAAACAGATGTTCCCAAGACACTTATCTCAATGGAAAAATCACAGACAATTTAATAAGAATATAAATGTCGCTCTGTGTAGCTACACGTTCATGTCTCTGTCCCTATAAGACCTATGAGAGTGGATAAGAAGGGAGGGATGGAGGGATGGGGTATGGAGAAGGGAGGGATGGAGGGATGGGGTATGGAGAAGGGATGGATAGAGGGGATAGAGGGATGGGGTATGGAGAAGGGAGGGATGGTGGGATGGGGTATGGAGAAGGGAGGGATGGTGGGATGGGGTCTGGAGAAGGGAGGGATGGCGGGGATGGAGGGATGGAGAAGGGAGGGATGGAGGGATGGGGTATGGAGAAGGGAGAGATGGAGGGATGGGGTATGGAGAAGGGAGGGATGGAGGGATGGGGTATGGAGAAGGGAGGGATGGGGTATGGAGAAGGGAGGGATGGTGGGGATGGAAGGATGGGGTATGGAGAAGGGAGGGATGGAGGGATGGGGTATGGAGAAGGGAGGGATGGTGGGGATGGGGTATGGAGAAGGGAGGGATGGAGGGATGGGGTATGGAGAAGGGATGGATAGAGGGGATAGAGGGATGGGGTATGGAGAAGGGAGGGATGGTGGGATGGGGTATGGAGAAGGGAGGGATGGTGGGATGGGGTCTGGAGAAGGGAGGGATGGCGGGGATGGAGGGATGGAGAAGGGAGGGATGGAGGGATGGGGTATGGAGAAGGGAGAGATGGAGGGATGGGGTATGGAGAAGGGAGGGATGGGGTATGGAGAAGGGAGGGATGGGGTATGGAGAAGGGAGGGATGGTGGGGATGGAAGGATGGGGTATGGAGAAGGGAGGGATGGAGGGATGGGGTATGGAGAAGGGAGGGATGGTGGGGATGGGGTATGGAGAAGGGAGGGATGGAGGGATGGGGTATGGAGAAGGGAGGGATGGAGGGGATGGAGGGATGGGGTATGGTGAAGGGAGGGATGGAGGGGATGGAGGGATGGGGTATGGAGAAGGGAGGGATGGTGGGGATGGAGGGATGGGGTATGGAGAAGGGAGGGATGGTGGGGATGGAGGGATGGGGTATGGAGAAGGGAGGGATGGAGGGGATGCAGGGATGGGGTATGGAGAAGGGAGGGATGGAGGGATGGGATATGGAGAAGGGAGGGATGGTTTATCTGTGCATTGTGTACATACAGCATATAATGTAACGCAGTATGAATATATGAATGGATGAGTTGTCAATCTTGTGGCTTCCCTGACTCTGCTATCATCACACTATTGCTTCTGGCAATGTGTATACATTTGTAGGTGTGTGCAGCATGTGTGTGTATTGTTTTCTTGCATTACTTATTACTTTCTTGCATTACTTATTACTTTCTTGCATTACTTAGCCTTATGCTTTCAATGCCTATTTACAGTGAATTCGGAAAGTATTCAGATGTTATAATCATTATGTTACAGCCTTATTTTAAAATGGATCTAAATAAGAATCCTCGTCAATCTACGCACAATACCCCATAATGACATCACAATACCCCATAAACAGGTTTTTAGAAATTTGTGCAAATGTATATAAAAAACAACAACTGAAATATCACATTTAGATAAGTATTCAGGCCTTTTACTCAGTACTTTGTTGAAGCACCTTTGGCAGTGATTACAGCCTCGAGTCTTCTTGAGTATGAAGCTACAAGCTTGGCACACCTGTATTTGGGGAGTTTCTCCCATTCTTCTCGGCAGATCCTCTCAAGCTCTGGCTGGGCCACTCAAGGACATTCAGAGACTTGTCCCGAAGCCACTCCTGCGTTGTCTTGGCTGTGTGCTTAGGGTCGTTGTCCCAGTCTGAGGTCCTGAGCGCTCTGGACCAGGTTTTCATCAAGGGTCTCTCTGTACTTTGCCCCATTCATCATTCCCTCGATCCTGACTAGTTACCTAGTCCCTGCCACTGAAAAAGATACTCATAGCATGATGCTGCCACTACCATGTTTCACCATACCATAGGGACACTTGGCATTCAGGCAGAAGAGTTCAATCTTGGTTTCATCAGACCAGAGGATCTTGTTTCTCATAGTCAGAGAGTCTTTTAAGTGCCTTTTGGCAAACTGCAAGCGGCTGTCATGTGCCTTTTAATGAGGAGTGGCTTCCGTCTGGCCACTCTACCATAAAGGCCTGATTGGTGGAGTGCTGCAGAGGTGGTTCGTCCTTCTGGAAGGTTCAACAGAGGAACTCTGGAGCTCTGTCAGAGTGACCATCAGGTTCTTGAAATACATATTTAATTGGTCACTGGAAAAGGGACATTTCCAAATGTATGGAAGCATGCTAAACTTAGTCCAATCCGGAAAGACAGCAAAGAACCCATTACTCCTGCCAATAGTCAACCAATTAGTCTTCTCCCTTCACGTTAGATATTGGAGGGTATTGTGAGTAGACAAATATGGGAGTACATGGAAAATAATGATCACAGCCAATTAGCATGTTTATCGCAAAAAAAACATTCCACTACCACTGCATTGGTTGACATGACTGACCAGTGGCTCAATGCTAATGACATGTCTGTGGGTGTACTATTTTTAGATTTTAGTGCAGCATTTGATTTAGTGGATCATGAAATCATTTTGACAAAATTACTGCATTATGGGTTTAAGGAGGCAGCATTGAATTGGGTTCAGTCATATCTAACTGACAGGAAACCCCCCAAAATGACCCTATATCAATGGGTCATTTTCTTCCCCTTTAAACTGTGGAATACCACATGGCAGCTGCCTTGGGCCACCTCTTTACTTAATATATACCAACGACCTTCCTTATCCCTTATCTGAAACTCAAGCTACTATATTTACAGATGATACTACAATTTATACAGCAAGACAATCAGTTCAACAGGTACAGCAAGCTTTAAAAGTAGATCTGGGAAATATCAGGGAGTGGGTTTGCCAGAACACCAAGAAAATGAAGGTTAGGTTGGTCGGTTCCACCAGGAACATGCCAACACAACATGGGATACAATTAAGTATGGGGGAGCACAAATTGAGGAAGTGGCAGAAACCAAACTACTAGGGGTGCAGCTAGACAACTGTTTATCATGGTCATCTCAAATAACTAACCTATGTAAAAATAAAACATTCAACTGCATGCATGATCAGAAGGATAGCTAAGTATTTAACCAGGAAAGATTCTTAAGCAAACAACCCATGCATTAATTTTGGAGTCAGGTGAACTAGTGTTCTGTGCATAACTACAACAGAAGTACCCTTCCCCAGGCCACAGAACAGGGTACCAAAACATTTCTGCAGCATTGAAGGTCCCCAAATACACAGTGACCTCCGTCATTCTTAAATGGAAGAAGTTTGAAACTACCAAGACTCTTCCTAGAGCTGGCTGCCCAGCCAAACTGAGCAATCGGGGGAGAAGAGCTGGGGAAATGCATCAGCAGGTGAAATTAGGAGGCTGCAGATTGCACAGAACAAAGCAGCAAGGATTGTTTTAAGGTGGAGATATGTTTCTTCTGTTGTAGTCATGCTCTTGGTTGGTCATCAAAAAAACATGCTTATTTTATTTCACAATGTACACAGTTTAAAACGGCCAAACTCCATTCACAACAGTATTCAGTTGGCAAGAGACAGACATTCAGTAAATACTATGAATAGATTGTCCATCATCTATGTGTTATCCAGACAGAAAAGAGAAATAGGCAAAATAACATTTTGATTCAGAGCAATAAAGAAATTGAATAATTTATTTGAGCAAACCAGAAACCTTTCAATATATAAATTCAAACAACACTTTAGGACCATTTAAATATAATAAATTGGAAGGTTGTGCAGGACTATGGTAGATGAAGGAACCACTCTATATTTTCAGACTGTTCAGACTCTTTTCAGAGTATTTATCTGGTCAATATGGCAGCGTATTATGTCTGTTTGTAACAGTGTGTTATATGTGAAAATGAGATTGTATTATAAATTGTATTTTAATGTTTAAAGACTATTGGAAGATTAGTCCAAATGAGGACTAAAAGAGAGCCTAATCAAATCAAATAAAATAACATCTTGGTCACCTCCCTGACCAAGGCACTTCTCCCCCATTGCTCAGTTTGGCCGGGCGGCCAGCTCTAGGAAGAGTCTTGGCAGTTCCAAACTGCTTCCATTTAAGAATGATGGAGGCCACTGTGTATTTGGGACCTTCAATGCTGCAGAAATGTTTTGGTGCCCTTCCCCAGATCTGTGCCTCAACACAATCCTGTCTCGGAGCTCTATGGAAAATTCCAATTTTGCTCTGACATGCACTGTCAACTGTGGGACCTTATATAAACAGCTGTGTGCCTTTCCAAATCATGTCCAATAAATTGAATTTACCACAGGTGGACTCCAATTAAGTTGTAGAAACATCTCAAGGATGATCAATAGAAACAAGATGCACCTAAGCTCCATTTCGAGTCTCATAGCAAAGGGTCTGCATACTTAATTAAATAAGGTATTTCATTTGTTTTTTTATAAATGTTCAAAAATTTATAAAAACCTGTTTTCGCTTTGTCATTATGGGGAATTGTGTGTAGATTTATGAGGAAAGCTATTCATTTAATCAACTTTAGAATAAGGCTGTAAAGTAACAAAATGTAGAAAAAGTCGAGGGGTCTGAATACTTTCCGAATGCACTGTATGTAGTCTTCTCACGTTTCCCTCTCGTGTACATGTTTCTTTGGGCATATGCACAGCATGTGTGCAGAATTATGTTAATGATTTATACTTTCCAATATCCAGCTGCTAATCTTCCCTAACAGTAGTATGTGTTTGGCCGTGGATCCAGTGGGACTGACTGAGTGAGTGACTGTAGAGAATGAGAATGAGGTCTATCTTCTAATGTGACTGCCACTGACTGGCTCAGTGAGCGTTCCTCTGTGTTCGTAGACTTAAGTCCTGCAGCAACACAGAACTGCGTTATTGTGACATGCTGTAAATTCCATGCTTTTGTCCCCTCAATAAAGCATGAGCAGCAGGGAATAGCATAGCGTCTCATTTTATGTAGTAGCGATATTACAAGGAGCATGAAGTTCGCTAGCTGCACTTGTAAGAAAGGAAAACTAATGCAATTCAATTCAAACCGACCACCACTCAAGAAAAGGTCCGTTGTTTTGTTATTACTAGTGACAATGTCCTACTGTTCCATTAAGATTAAGTGACAAAGACCTACTGTACATCTAAGTTAATGATACATGTCAACTGTGTACGAGCCAAAAACGGGCCAAATCAGAGTCTACTCAGAAAACAAAAATTGGTTCTGTGAAAGTTCCCAGAACATTCGTTAGGTCGCAGCAAATGTTCTCATAACACAAAAACTGTCCAGTCGTGCTGATGATTGTAGAATGTTTGTATAAAACCTTCGCCTGGCGTTGCAACAACATTCATATAACATATTTAATCTGTTCTTTAAAGGTTCCCAGAATGTTTCAATAGGTTTAGGGAACAGTCTGCTGAGAACATTGTGGGGACATCACAAAAAAGATGTTCCCAAAACAAAAAAACTGTCCATTTGTGCGGATGTTTCTTTTAGGGTTCAAAGAACATTCACCTGATGCTACAAGAAAATTCCCATAACACATTTTGTCTTGTTCTGTAAAGGTTCCCAGGATGTTTATTTAAGTTGTGGGAACGTTGTGGGAACATGAAAAGAGATACGTTCCCAAAACACTAAAATTGTCCAGTTGTGCCGACATTCAGATAATGTTTGATTTAGGGTGCACAGGACATTCCTATAATGTTTTAAGAACATTGTCAGAACACCTGGTCTGAATGATTTAAAGGTTCCCAAAACATTTAATGAAGTTATGGGAGTTGTCTGGAATGTTGCAAGAACATTTTTGTGAGGACCTCTAAGTCCAGGTAAAATATATATTGTGTAAACATCAATGGACATTTTAAGTATTTGGGGAACCTATCTCTTGTTACCACAACCTAACGAAACATTCTGGGAACCTTTAAAGAACAGATTAAACATGCTCTAGGAATGTTCTTGAAACTACAGGTGAATGTTTTTTGCACCTGTGGTGGTTCATTTCTGTATTATCAAATGAGGAGAGACAAACGTATCACACAAGTCAGAGTTATGCTTAAACTGAATCTTTATTAGTGAGAGCTTTGCAATAGCGATGGCTGGTCCACGAATCACACTAAGATGATTCGTTGAGAGCCCCGAGACAAAAGTACTAATGTCTTTTATAGCCAAGATACACCCCTTTCAACCTATATGACGAACAACAGATATATAGAATGGGTGACAAGGTTAAGATTTGTATGAAAGATACCTATAATACATAGCAGACAGTATCTGCTGTTTCATTGTGTAGAGACCAGTGTCTGGCCCTCCGACTCCAAACTGGAACCACCTCTCCCTAAAATAAACATTGTAGAATCATCTTCAAAACTGGACAGTTTGATGTCCCCACAATTTTCCCACCACACAGTTCACACAACCTAATGAAACATTCTGGGAACCTTTAAAGAACAGACCAAATGTATTCTGTGAACGTTCTTGCCACATCAGGTGAATGTTTTATACAAACATTCTATAATCACCAGCACGACTGGACAGTGTTTGTGTTGTGAGCACCTTTGCTGGGACCTAAAGAATGATCTAGTAACTTTCACAGAAACAATTGAGTTGTATTGCATTACCTGGAAATCTAATTTGAACTTTTGAGGAATGTTGTTTGGTGGTTGTTGCAGATGTTGTGCACAACATTTGAATGAACATTAGGAGAATATTCCAAGGATGTTTTGTTTAAAGGTGCCACCCCTATGTGGAAGCTAGGTGAATTGCAAAAGAAGTCGGCTGTATTCAAAACAAATCTCTATCTTTTCCCATCGTAACTATTCATTTTTAAACACTTTGCATCCTCACAAGATGGAGAGACAGTACAGGAAAAGAAGAGGGATGAGGGAAAAGGCAAGCAGCCTATCAACCTGCGGCTCAAACTGCTCTCCTCTCATGGCAGTTAAGGCAATAACTGTAGCAGGAAACAGGGCAGATTGATAAACGAGGGGATGTGAGGAAGCAGAACAGTTAACTCCACTTTCCCTGGCAATCATCATACCAGCCCAGTTTACCAGATAGGATAGCTGCTCTCTGCCTGACTGACAAGATCACATTATACATGACATAATCCAGAGGCTTAGACAGACCAGATATGTCCTTCTGTTCTAATTCAATGGAATAGCAACCAACAGCCATGGCATGTTGAAAGTGGCTCTTTGTAAAATGCTCATATTAGTTTCAATATAATATAACTTTGTTATTACCATTGTTAAGTAACCAACAGCCATGGCCTATTAAAAGTTGCTCTTAGTGAAATCCTCTCCCATGTTTGATGAATCTAAGAGGAGATGAGAGATAGAAGCTGAGCAGCTCTTCTGTGAGCCGGTGTTTAGGGGTGAGTCTGACTGGCCTGGGACTCTGGAGTCCGGCAGAGGTGGCAGTATTGATGAGGTGAGCGCTTGTCCATCCCTCCAGAGAACCAGAGAGGGGAAAAGAGAGGGCCAAGGACAGGCTGCCCTGCCCGTCACGCCTCATGCCAGACTAGCTTTATAGATCACATGGGCATGCCTCTCTCTCCCTCATCCAGCCCTGTCACCTCAGTGCCACCACAGTCCTACAAAAGTGACCTTGTGCATCGATCCCCTATGACTGAGCCAGAGGCCAGCTATCAAGCCTCTTATGATTAATTTACACTGCAGTCCTGTCCGTCTGCAAAAAAAAAGTAGAAAAAGGGAAGAAAGAAATTGTAGACTATAAAAAGGAGGAGCAGGTCATCAAAAAAGTATATGTCTAAGGTGAAAGAGAACAACAGAGAGAAAGCTGGGGCTTTACAAGCTTACAGGTCGTAAACACATCACTGAGTCCCCTCTGTCACACAAACCTAGGGATGAGACAGAGAGACAGAGAGAGAGAGAGAGAGAAAACACAGCCATTCTCCCTTCCCTGGTTTTATTTCTGTCATGTTGACGTGGGGCAGTGGCGGGCTATGTGGAGGGGTGGTGAGAAGGGCGAGGGGTTGAAATTGAGCTGTAATTCTATCTGTGTGCTGGAGCGAATCAGAAAGTCTATCTCACCTTTCACCTGGGAATCACAGCTCTCTCTGGAGCTAGACACTGTCTGTTCGCTGGTGGTCACCATACCAACCTCGGTCTGCTACACACGGTCACCATAACAACCACCCGGAGGCACCATGGGATTAATTGGAGCCGGGGGCTCAGTGGAGGCTCAGGAACAGATATATAGGCTGCGTCCGCTATGGGCCCTGGTCAAAAATACTGCACTACATAGGGAATACAGTACCAGTTGGGACGCAGAAAAGAGGAACAGACATCACATTAGACATGGTCTGCCGTCAATCGCCATACAGCAATTTTGGACGAATGGAATTTCACAACATGCTTCCATACCAGCGCCAATACATATGTTCTAACTAGCCACAACAACCCTAAACATGTTGCTCACTGCCTATGTCAGGAATGACTAGAATGTATCCATTCCACCATGCCAGATGCCTTCTATTTATATGGGATCAGTATGGTTCTATCGAACATGAACACAAACAGTGACACAAGCTGCAGAATATCCCATAAATATGGATAAGGATCATGGTGAAACATTCCAATACACAAAGCAAAGGAAGGGGGCAGTCTGTGTATGCGACAGAGTCAATTCCTCTTGTCGAACGTCTTGAAGTAAAAAGAGTGGTAGGAGCTAGGAAGGGATAAGACTTCACCAGAGCTGGTATCGGAATGTTAGAAGTAGTAGTGGTAGTCCCAGTGTCTGACTGTTAGAAGTAGTACTGTTAGTCCCAGTGTCTGACTGTTAGAAGTAGTACTGTTAGTCCCAGTGTCTGACTGTTAGAAGTAGTAGTGGTAGTCCCAGTGTCTGACTGTTAGAAGTAGTACTGTTAGTCCCAGTGTCTGAATGTTAGAAGTAGAAGTGTTAGTCCCAGTGTATGACTTTTAGAAGTAGTAGTGTTATGTCCCAGTGTCTGACTGTTAGAAGTAGTAGTGTTATGTCCCAGTGTGTGACTGTTAGAAGTAGTACTGTTAGTTCCAGCGTCTGACTGTTAGAAGTAGTACTGTTAGTCCCCGTGTGTGAGTGTTAGAAGTAGAAGTGGTATTCCCAGAGTATGACTGTTAGAAGTAGTAGTGTTAGTCCCAGTGTATGACTGTTAGAAGTAGTTATGTTAGTCCCAGTCTCTGACTGTTAGAGGTAGTACTGTTAGTCCCAGTTTGTGACTGTTAGAAGTAGTACTGTTAGTCCCAGTGTCTGACTGTTAGAAGTTGTAGTGTTAGTCCCAGTGTATGACTGTTAGAAGTAGTAGTGGTAGTCCCAGTGTCTGACTGTTAGAAGTAGTGGTGTTAGTCCCAGTGTCTCACTGTTAGAAGAAGTACTGTTAGTCCCAGTGTCTGAGTGTTCGAAGTAGAAGTGTTAGTCCCAGTGTATGACTGTTAGTAATACTGTTAGTCCCAGTGTCTGACTGTTAGAAGTAGTGGTGTTATGTCCCAGTGTATGACTGTTAGAAGTAGTACTGTTAGTCCCAGTCTCTGACTGTTAGAAGTAGTACTGTTAGTCCCAGTTTGTGACTGTTAGAAGTAGTACTGTTAGTCCCAGTGTCTGACTGTTAGAAGTAGTAGTGTTATGTCCCAGTGTATGACTGTTAGAAGTAGTACTGTTAGTCCCAGTGTATGACTGTTATAAGTAGTACTGTTAGTCCCAGTGTGTGACTGTTAGAAGTAGTAGAGTTAGTTCCAGCGTCTGACTGTTAGAAGTAGTACTGTTAGTCCCAGTGTGTGAGTGTTAGAAGTAGATGTGGTGGTCCCAGAGTATGACTGTTAGAAGTAGTAGTGTTAGTCCCAGTGTATGACTGGTAGAAGTAGTACTGTTAGTCCCAGTGTCTGACTGTTAGAAGTAGTAGTGTTAGTCCCAGTGTCTGACTGTTAGAAGTAGTACTGTTAGTCCCAGTGCTGACTGTTAGTAAGTGTTAGTCCCAGTGTCTGACTGTTAGAGGTAGTGGTGTTATGTCCCAGTGTATGACTGTTAGAAGTAGTACTGTTAGTTCCAGTCTCTGACTGTTAGAAGTAGTACTGTTAGTCCCAGTGTGTGACTGTTAGAAGTAGTACTGTTAGTCCCAGTGTCTGACTGTTAGAAGTAGTAGTGTTAGTCCCAGTGGATGACTGTTAGAAGTAGAAGTGTTAGTCCCAGTGTCTGACTGTTAGAAGTAGTAGTGGTAGTCCCAGTGTATGAATGTTAGAAGTAGTACTGTTAGTCCCAGTGTCTGACTGTTAGAAGTAGTACTGTTAGTCCCAGCGCCTGACTGTTAGAAGTAGTAGTGGTAGTCCCAGTGTGTGACTGTTAGAAGTAGTAGTGTTAGTCCCAGTGTCTGACTGTTAGAAGTAGTGGTGTTATGTCCCAGTGTATGACTGTTAGAAGTAGTAATGTTAGTCCCAGTCTCTGACTGTTAGAAGTAGTACTGTTAGTCCCAGTTTGTGACTGTTAGAAGTAGTACTGTTAGTCCCAGTGTCTGACTGTTAGAAGTTGTAGTGTTAGTCCCAGTGTATGACTGTTAGAAGTAGTAGTGGTAGTCCCAGTGTCTGACTGTTAGAAGTAGTGGTGTTAGTCCCAGTGTCTCACTGTTAGAAGAAGTACTGTTAGTCCCAGTGTCTGACTGTTAGAAGTAGAAGTGTTAGTCCCAGTGTGACTGTTCGAGGTAATACTGTTAGTCCCAGTGTCTGACTGTTAGAAGTAGTGGTGTTAGTCCCAGTGTATGACTGTTGTAGTACTGTTAGTCCCAGTCTGTTAGTCCCAGTTCTGACTGTTAGTACTGTTAGTCCCAGTGTTCTGACTGTTAGAAGTAGTACTGTTAGTCCCCAGTGTTAGTCCCAGTGAGTAGTAGTGTAGTCCCAGTGTCTGACTGTTAGAAGTAGTAGTGTTAGTCCCAGTGTCTGACTGTTAGAAGTAGTAGTGTTAGTCCCAGTGTATGACTGTTAGAAGTAGTGTTAGTCCAGTGTGACAGTCCCATTGTATGACTGTTAGAAGTAGTAGTGTTAGTCCCAGTGTCTGACTGTTAGAAGTAGTAGTGTTAGTCCCAGTGTATGACTGTTTAGTAGTGTTAGTCCCAGTGTCTGACTGTTAGAAGTAGTAGTGTTAGTCCCAGTGTATGACTGTTTGAAGTAGTAGTGTTAGTCCCAGTAAATGACTGTTAGAAGTAGTACTGTTAGTCCCAGTGTATGACTGTTAGAAGTAGTACTGTTAGTCCCAGTGTCTGACTGTAGTAGTGTTAGTCCCAGTGTCTACTGTTAGAAGTAGTAGTGTTAGTCCCAGTGTATGACTGTTAGAAGTAGTAGTGTTAGTCCCAGTGTCTGACTGTTAGAAGTAGTACTGTTAGTCCCAGTTATGTCCCAGTGTATGACTGTTAGAAGTAGTAGTGTTAGTCCCAGTGTCTGACTGTTAGAAGTAGTAGTGTTAGTCCCAGTGTATGACTGTTAGAAGTAGTAGTTAGTCCCAGTGTCTGACTGTTAGAAGTAGTAGTGTTAGTCCCAGTGTCTGACTGTTAGAAGTAGTACTGTTAGTCCCAGTGTCTGACTGTTAGAAGTGACTGTTAGTCCCAGTGTATGACTGTTAGAAGTAGTAGTGTTAGTCCCAGTGTCTGACTGTTAGAAGTAGTAGTGTTAGTCCCAGTGTATGACTGTTAGAAGTAGTACTGTTAGTCCCAGTGTCTGACTGTTAGAAGTAGTAGTGTTAGTCCCAGTGTATGACTGTTAGAAGTAGTAGGTGTTAGTCCCAGTGTATGACTGTTAGAAGTAGTACTGTTAGTCCCAGTGTCTGACTGTTAGAAGTAGTAGTGTTAGTCCCAGTGTGTGACTGTTAGAAGTAGTATGTTAGTCCCAGTGTCTGACTGTTAGAGTCCCAGTGTATGTAGTACTGTAGTCCCATGACTGTTAGAAGTAGTAGTGTTAGTCCCAATGACTGTTAGAAGTAGTACTGTTAGTCCCAGTGTCTGACTGTTAGAAGTAGTACTGTTAGTCCCAGTGTATGACTGTTAGAAGTAGTACTGTTAGTCCCAGTGTCTGTAGTGTTAGTCCCAGTGACTGTTAGAAGTAGTACTGTTAGTCCCAGTGTCTGACTGTTAGAAGTAGTGGTGTTATGTCCCAGTGTATGACTGTTAGAAGTAGTAGTGTTAGTCCCAGTGTCTGACTGTTAGAAGTAGTACTGTTAGTCCCAGTGTGTGACTGTTAGAAGTAGTACTGTTAGTCCCAGTGTCTGACTGTTAGAAGTAGTAGTGTTAGTCCCAGTGTATGACTGTTAGAAGTAGTACTGTTAGTCCCAGTGTCTGACTGTTAGAAGTGTACTGTTAGTCCCAGTGTGACTGACTGTTAGAAGTAGTACTGTTTGTGACTGTTGTTAGTGTTAGTCCCAGTGTCTGACTGTTAGAAGTAGTAGTGTTAGTCCCAGTGTCTGACTGTTAGTAGTACTGTTAGTTCCAGTCTCTGACTGTTAGAAGTAGTACTGTTAGTCCCAGTGTGTGACTGTTAGAAGTAGTACTGTTAGTCCCAGTGTCTGACTGTTAGAAGTAGTAGTGTTAGTCCCAGTCTCTGACTGTTAGAAGTAGTAGTGTTAGTCCCAGTGTCTGACTGTTAGAAGTAGTAGTGGTAGTCCCAGTGTATGACTGTTAGAAGTAGTACTGTTAGTCCCAGTGTCTGACTGTTAGAAGTAGTACTGTTAGTCCCAGCGCCTGACTGTTAGAGTAGTAGTGGTAGTCCCAGTGTGTGACTGTTAGAAGTAGTAGTGGTTAGTCCCAGTGTCTGACTGTTAGAAGTAGTGGTGTTATGTCCCAGTGTATGACTGTTAGAAGTAGTACTGTTAGTCCCAGTCTCTGACTGTTAGAAGTAGTACTGTTAGTCCCAGTTTCTGACTGTTAGAAGTAGTACTGTTAGTGTCCCAGTGTGTTAGTCCCAGTGTATGACTGTTAGAAGTAGTAGTGTTAGTCCCAGTGTCTGACTGTTAGAAGTAGTGGTGTTAGTCCCAGTGTCTCACTGTTAGAAGAAGTACTGTTAGTCCCAGTGTCTGAGTGTTCGAAGTAGAAGTGTTAGTCCCAGTGTATGACTGTTCGAGGTAATACTGTTAGTCCCAGTGTCTGACTGTTAGAAGTAGTGGTGTTATGTCCCAGTGTATGACTGTTAGAAGTAGTACTGTTAGTCCCAGTCTCTGACTGTTAGAAGTAGTACTGTTAGTCCCAGTTTGTGACTGTTAGAAGTAGTACTGTTAGTCCCAGTGTCTGACTGTTAGAAGTAGTAGTGTTATGTCCCAGTGTATGACTGTTAGAAGTAGTACTGTTAGTCCCAGTGTATGACTGTTATAAGTAGTACTGTTAGTCCCAGTGTGTGACTGTTAGAAGTAGTAGTGTTAGTCCCAGTGTCTGACTGTTAGAAGTAGTACTGTTAGTCCCAGTGTCTGACTGTTAGAAGTAGTAGTGTTAGTCCCAGTGTCTGACTGTTAGAAGTAGTAGTGTTAGTCCCAGTGTATGACTGGTAGAAGTAGTACTGTTAGTCCCAGTGTCTGACTGTTAGAAGTAGTAGTGTTAGTCCCAGTGTCTGACTGTTAGAAGTAGTACTGTTAGTCCCAGTGGCTGACTGTTAGAAGTAGTAGTGTTAGTCCCAGTGTCTGACTGTTAGAGGTAGTGGTGTTATGTCCCAGTGTATGACTGTTAGAAGTAGTACTGTTAGTTCCAGTCTCTGACTGTTAGAAGTAGTACTGTTAGTCCCAGTGTGTGACTGTTAGAAGTAGTACTGTTAGTCCCAGTGTCTGACTGTTAGAAGTAGTAGTGTTAGTCCCAGTGGATGACTGTTAGAAGTAGAAGTGTTAGTCCCAGTGTCTGACTGTTAGAAGTAGTAGTGGTAGTCCCAGTGTATGAATGTTAGAAGTAGTACTGTTAGTCCCAGTGTCTGACTGTTAGAAGTAGTACTGTTAGTCCCAGCGCCTGACTGTTAGAAGTAGTAGTGGTAGTCCCAGTGTGTGACTGTTAGAAGTAGTAGTGTTAGTCCCAGTGTCTGACTGTTAGAAGTAGTGGTGTTATGTCCCAGTGTATGACTGTTAGAAGTAGTAATGTTAGTCCCAGTCTCTGACTGTTAGAAGTAGTACTGTTAGTCCCAGTTTGTGACTGTTAGAAGTAGTACTGTTAGTCCCAGTGTCTGACTGTTAGAAGTTGTAGTGTTAGTCCCAGTGTATGACTGTTAGAAGTAGTAGTGGTAGTCCCAGTGTCTGACTGTTAGAAGTAGTACTGTTAGTCCCCCAGTAGAAGTGTTAGTCCCAGTGTATGACTGTTAGAAGTAATACTGTTAGTCCCAGTGTCTGACTGTTAGAAGTAGTAGTGTTATAGTCCCAGTGTATGACTGTTAGAAGTAGTACTGTTAGTCCCAGTCTCTGACTGTTAGAAGTAGTACTGTTAGTCCCAGTGTGTGACTGTTAGTCCCAGTGTCTGACTGTTAGAAGTAGTAGTGTTATGTCCCAGTGTATGACTGTTAGAAGATGTCCCAGTGTATGACTGTTAGAAGTAGTACTGTTAGTCCCAGTGTCTGACTGTTAGAAGTAGTACTGTTAGTCCCAGTGTCTGACTGTTAGAAGTAGTACTGTTAGTCCCAGTGTCTGACTGTTAGAAGTAGTAGATGTGTTAGTCCCAGTGTATGACTGTTAGAAGTAGTAGTGTTAGTCCCAGTGTATGACTGTTAGAAGTAGTACTGTTAGTCCCAGTGTCTGACTGTTAGAAGTAGTAGTGTTAGTCCCCTGACTGTTAGAAGTAGTCTGTTAGTCCCAGTGGCTGACTGTTAGAAGTAGTAGTGTTAGTCCCAGTGTCTGACTGTTAGAAGTAGTGGTGTTATGTCCCAGTGTATGACTGTTAGAAGTAGTACTGTTAGTCCCAGTGTCTGACTGTTAGAAGTAGTACTGTTAGTCCCAGTGTCTGACTGTTAGAAGTAGTACTGTTAGTCCCAGTGTCTGACTGTTAGAAGTAGTACTGTTAGTCCCAGTGTCTGACTGTTAGAAGTAGTAGTGTTAGTCCCAGTGTCTGACTGTTAGAAGTAGTAGTGTTAGTCCCAGTGTATGACTGTTAGAAGTAGTACTGTTAGTCCCAGTGTCTGACTGTTAGAAGTAGAAGTGTTAGTCCCAGTGTATGACTGTTAGAAGTAGTAGTGTTAGTCCCACTGTTAGAAGTAGTAGTGTTATGTCCCACTGTTAGAAGTAGTAGTGTTAGTCCCAGTGTGTGACTGTTAGAAGTAGTACTGTTAGTCCCAGTGTCTGACTGTTAGAAGAAGTGTTAGTCCCAGTGTATGACTGTTAGAAGTAGTAGTGTTAGTCCCAGTGTATGACTGTTAGAAGTAGTAGTGTTAGTCCCAGTGTATGACTGTTAGAAGTAGTAGTGTTAGTCCCAGTGTCTGACTGTTAGAAGTAGTAGTGTTAGTCCCAGTGTCTGACTGTTAGAAGTAGTAGTGTTAGTCCCAGTGTATGACTGTTAGAAGTAGTAGTGTTAGTCCCAGTGTATGACTGTTTGAAGTAGTAGTGTTAGTCCCAGTAAATGACTGTTATAAGTAGTACTGTTAGTCACAGTGTCTGACTGTTCGAAGTAGTAGTGTTAGTCCCAGTGTATGACTGGTAGAAGTAGTACTGTTAGTCCCAGTGTCTGACTGTTAGAAGTAGTAGTGTTAGTCCCAGTGTCTGACTGTTAGAAGTAGTACTGTTAGTCCCAGTGGCTGACTGTTAGAAGTAGTAGTGTTAGTCCCAGTGTCTGACTGTTAGAGGTAGTGGTGTTATGTCCCAGTGTATGACTGTTAGAAGTAGTCCCAGTCTCTGACTGTTAGAAGTAGTACTGTTAGTCCCAGTGTGTGACTGTTAGAAGTAGTACTGTTAGTCCCAGTGTCTGACTGTTAGAAGTAGTAGTGTTAGTCCCAGTGGATGACTGTTAGAAGTAGAAGTGTTAGTCCCAGTGTCTGACTGTTAGAAGTAGTAGTGGTAGTCCCAGTGTATGAATGTTAGAAGTAGTACTGTTAGTCCCAGTGTCTGACTGTTAGAAGTAGTACTGTTAGTCCCAGCGCCTGACTGTTAGAAGTAGTAGTGGTAGTCCCAGTGTGTGACTGTTAGAAGTAGTAGTGGTAGTCCCAGTGTCTGACTGTTAGAAGTAGTGGTGTTATGTCCCAGTGTATGACTGTTAGAAGTAGTAATGTTAGTCCCAGTCTCTGACTGTTAGAAGTAGTACTGTTAGTCCCAGTTTGTGACTGTTAGAAGTAGTACTGTTAGTCCCAGTGTCTGACTGTTAGAAGTTGTAGTGTTAGTCCCAGTGTATGACTGTTAGAAGTAGTAGTGGTAGTCCCAGTGTCTGACTGTTAGAAGTAGTGGTGTTAGTCCCAGTGTCTCACTGTTAGAAGAAGTACTGTTAGTCCCAGTGTCTGAGTGTTCGAAGTAGAAGTGTTAGTCCCAGTGTATGACTGTTCGAGGTAATACTGTTAGTCCCAGTGTCTGACTGTTAGAAGTAGTGGTGTTATGTCCCAGTGTATGACTGTTAGAAGTAGTACTGTTAGTCCCAGTCTCTGACTGTTAGAAGTAGTACTGTTAGTCCCAGTTTGTGACTGTTAGAAGTAGTACTGTTAGTCCCAGTGTCTGACTGTTAGAAGTAGTAGTGTTATGTCCCAGTGTATGACTGTTAGAAGTAGTACTGTTAGTCCCCAGTGTCTGAGTCCCTGTTGACTGTTAGAAGTAGTAGAGTTAGTCCCAGTGTCTGACTGTTAGAAGTAGTACTGTTAGTCCCAGTGTGTGACTGTTAGAAGTAGTAGTGTTAGTCCCAGTGTCTGACTGTTAGAAGTAGTAGTGTTATGTCCCAGTGTATGACTGTTAGAAGTAGTACTGTTAGTCCCAGTGTCTGACTGTTAGAAGTAGTAGTGTTAGTCCCAGTGTCTGACTGTTAGAAGTAGTACTGTTAGTCCCAGTGGCTGACTGTTAGAAGTAGTAGTGTTAGTCCCAGTGTCTGACTGTTAGAGGTAGTGGTGTTATGTCCCAGTGTATGACTGTTAGAAGTAGTACTGTTAGTTCCAGTCTCTGACTGTTAGAAGTAGTACTGTTAGTCCCAGTGTGTGACTGTTAGAAGTAGTACTGTTAGTCCCAGTGTCTGACTGTTAGAAGTAGTAGTGTTAGTCCCAGTGGATGACTGTTAGAAGTAGAAGTGTTAGTCCCAGTGTCTGACTGTTAGAAGTAGTAGTGTTGTCCCAGTGTCTGACTGTTAGAAGTAGTAATGTTAGTCCCAGTGTCTGACTGTTAGAAGTAGTACTGTTAGTCCCAGTGCCTGACTGTTAGAAGTAGTAGTGGTAGTCCCAGTGTGTGACTGTTAGAAGTAGTAGTGTTAGTCCCAGTGTCTGACTGTTAGAAGTAGTGGTGTTATGTCCCAGTGTATGACTGTTAGAAGTAGTACTGTTAGTCCCAGTCTCTGACTGTTAGAAGTGTTAGTCCCAGTGTATGACTGTTAGAAGTAGTAGTGTTAGTCCCAGTGTATGACTGTTAGAAGTAGTACTGTTAGTCCCAGTGTATGACTGTTAGAAATAGTAGTGTTAGTCCCAGTGTTACTGTTGACTGTTAGTCCCAGTGTATGACTATTAGAAGAAGTAGTGTTAATCACAGTGTCTGACTGTTCGAAGTAGTAGTGTTAGTCCCAGTGTATGACTGGTAGAAGTAGTACTGTTAGTCCCAGTGTCTGACTGTTAGAAGTAGTAGTGTTAGTCCCAGTGTCTGACTGTTAGAAGTAGTACTGTTAGTCCCAGTGGCTGACTGTTAGAAGTAGTAGTGTTAGTCCCAGTGTCTGACTGTTAGAAGTAGTGGTGTTATGTCCCAGTGTATGACTGTTAGAAGTAGTACTGTTAGTTCCAGTCTCTGACTGTTAGAAGTAGTAATGTTAGTCCCAGTGTGTGACTGTTAGAAGTAGTACTGTTAGTCCCAGTGTCTGACTGTTAGAAGTAGTAGTGTTAGTCCCAGTGGATGACTGTTAGAAGTAGAAGTGTTAGTCCCAGTGTCTGACTGTTAGAAGTAGTAGTGGTAGTCCCAGTGTATGAATGTTAGAAGTAGTACTGTTAGTCCCAGTGTCTGACTGTTAGAAGTTGTAGTGTTAGTCCCAGTGTATGACTGTTAGAAGTTGTAGTGTTAGTCCCAGTGTATGACTGTTAGAAGTAGTAGTGGTAGTCCCAGTGTCTGACTGTTAGAAGTAGTGGTGTTAGTCCCAGTGTCTCACTGTTAGAAGAAGTACTGTTAGTCCCAGTGTCTGAGTGTTCGAAGTAGAAGTGTTAGTCCCAGTGTATGACTGTTCGAGGTAATACTGTTAGTCCCAGTGTCTGACTGTTAGAAGTAGTGGTGTTATGTCCCAGTGTATGACTGTTAGAAGTAGTACTGTTAGTCCAAGTCTCTGACTGTTAGAAGTAGTACTGTTAGTCCCAGTGTATGACTGATAGAAGTAGTAGTGTAGTCCCAGTGTCTGACTGTTCGAAGTAGTAGTGTTATGTCCCAGTGTATGACTGTTAGAAGTAGTACTGTTAGTCCCAGTGTATGACTGTTAGAAGTAGTAGTGTTAGTCCAGGTGTCTGACTGTTAGAAGTAGTGGTGTTATGTCCCAGTGTATGACTGTTAGAAGTAGTACTGTTAGTCCCAGTCTCTGACTGTTAGAAGTAGTACTGTTAGTCCCAGTGTATGACTGTTAGAAGTAGTACTGTTAGTCCCAGTGTCTGACTGTTCGAAGTAGTAGTGTTAGTCCCAGTGTATGACTGTTATAAGTAGTAGTGTTAGTCCCAGTGTATGACTGTGTCTGAGTCCCAGTGTCTGAGAAGTAGTAGTGTTAGTCCCAGTGTCTGACTGTTAGAAGTAGTAGTGTATGTCCCAGTGTATGACTGTTAGAAGTAGTACTGTTAGTCCCAGTGTCTGACTGTTAGAAGTAGTAGTGTTAGTCCCAGTGTATGACTGGTAGAAGTAGTAGTGTTTTGTCCCAGTGTATGACTGTTAGAACTAGTACTGTTAGTCCCAGTGTCTGACTGTTAGAAGTGTAGTAGTGTTAGTCCCAGTGTCTGACTGTTAGAAGTAGTACTGTTAGTCCCAGTGGCTGACTGTTAGAAGTAGTAGTGTTAGTCCCAGTGTCTGACTGTTAGAGGTAGTGGTGTTATGTCCCAGTGTATGACTGTTAGAAGTAGTACTGTTAGTCCCAGTCTCTGACTGTTAGAAGTAGTACTGTTAGTCCCAGTGTGTGACTGTTAGAAGTAGTACTGTTAGTCCCAGTGTCTGACTGTTAGAAGTAGTAGTGTTAGTCCCAGTGTATGACTGTTAGAAGTAGTAGTGTTAGTCCCAGTGTATGACTGTTAGAAGTAGTACTGTTAGTCCCAGTGGCTGACTGTTAGAAGTAGTAGTGTTAGTCCCAGTGTCTGACTGTTACAAGTAGTAATGGTAGTCCCCGTGTCTGACTGTTAGAAGTAGTACTGTTAGTCCCAGCGCCTGACTGTTAGAAGTAGTAGTGGTAGTCCCAGTGTGTGACTGTTAGAAGTAGTAGTGGTAGTCCCAGTGTCTCACTGTTAGAAGAAGTACTGTTAGTCCCAGTGTCTGAGTGTTAGAAGTTAGTCCCAGTGTATGACTGTTCGAGGTAATACTGTTAGTCCCAGTGTCTGACTGTTAGAAGTAGTGGTGTTATGTCCCAGTGTATGACTGTTAGAAGTAGTACTGTTAGTCCCAGTCTCTGACTGTTAGAAGTAGTACTGTTAGTCCCAGTTTGTGACTGTTAGAAGTAGTACTGTTAGTCCCAGTGTCTGACTGTTAGAAGTAGTAGTGTTATGTCCCAGTGTATGACTGTTAGAAGTAGTACTGTTAGTCCCAGTGTATGACTGTTATAAGTAGTACTGTTAGTCCCAGTGTGTGACTGTTAGAAGTAGTAGAGTTAGTCCCAGTGTCTGACTGTTAGAAGTAGTAGTGTTATGTCCCAGTGTATGACTGTTAGAAGTAGTACTGTTAGTCCCAGTGTATGACTGTTATAAGTAGTACTGTTAGTCCCAGTGTGTGACTGTTAGAAGTAGTAGAGTTAGTTCCAGCGTCTGACTGTTAGAAGTAGTACTGTTAGTCCCAGTGTGTGAGTGTTAGAAGTAGATGTGGTGGTCCCAGAGTATGACTGTTAGAAGTAGTAGTGTTAGTCCCAGTGTATGACTGGTAGAAGTAGTACTGTTAGTCCCAGTGTCTGACTGTTAGAAGTAGTAGTGTTAGTCCCAGTGTCTGACTGTTAGAAGTAGTACTGTTAGTCCCAGTCTCTGACTGTTAGAAGTAGTACTGTTAGTCCCAGTTTGTGACTGTTAGAAGTAGTACTGTTAGTCCCAGTGTCTGACTGTTAGAAGTTGTAGTGTTAGTCCCAGTGTATGACTGTTAGAAGTAGTAGTGGTAGTCCCAGTGTCTGACTGTTAGAAGTAGTGGTGTTAGTCCCAGAGTCTCACTGTTAGAAGAAGTACTGTTAGTCCCAGTGTCTGAGTGTTCGAAGTAGAAGTGTTAGTCCCAGTGTATGACTGTTCGAGGTAATACTGTTAGTCCCAGTGTCTGACTGTTAGAAGTAGTGGTGTTATGTCCCAGTGTATGACTGTTAGAAGTAGTACTGTTAGTCCCAGTCTCTGACTGTTAGAAGTAGTACTGTTAGTCCCAGTTTGTGACTGTTAGAAGTAGTACTGTTAGTCCCAGTGTATGACAGTCCCAGTGTCTGACTGTTAGAAGTAGTAGTGTTATGTCCCAGTGTATGACTGTTAGAAGTAGTACTGTTGGTCCCAGTGTATGACTGTTAGAAGTAGTAGTGTTAGTCCAGGTGTCTGACTGTTAGAAGTAGTGGTGTTATGTCCCAGTGTATGACTGTTAGAAGTAGTACTGTTAGTCCCAGTCTCTGACTGTTAGAAGTACTACTGTTAGTCCCAGTGTATGACTGTTAGAAGTAGTAGTGTTAGTCCCAGTGTATGACTGTTAGAAGTAGTACTGTTAGTCCCAGTGTATGACTGATAGAAATAGTAGTGTTAGTCCCAGTGTATTACTGTTAGAAGTAGTACTGTTAGTCCCAGTGTATGACTATTAGAAGAAGTAGTGTTAATCACAGTGTCTGACTGTTCGAAGTAGTAGTGTTAGTCCCAGTGTATGACTGGTAGAAGTAGTACTGTTAGTCCCAGTGTCTGACTGTTAGAAGTAGTAGTGTTAGTCCCAGTGTCTGACTGTTAGAAGTAGTACTGTTAGTCCCAGTGGCTGACTGTTAGAAGTAGTAGTGTTAGTCCCAGTGTCTGACTGTTAGAGGTAGTGGTGTTATGTCCCAGTGTATGACTGTTAGAAGTAGTACTGTTAGTTCCAGTCTCTGACTGTTAGAAGTAGTAATGTTAGTCCCAGTGTGTGACTGTTAGAAGTAGTACTGTTAGTCCCAGTGTCTGACTGTTAGAAGTAGTAGTGTTAGTCCCAGTGGATGACTGTTAGAAGTAGTAGTGTTAGTCCCAGTGTCTGACTGTTAGAAGTAGTAGTGGTAGTCCCAGTGTATGAATGTTAGAAGTAGTACTGTTAGTCCCAGTGTCTGACTGTTAGAAGTAGTACTGTTAGTCCCAGCGCCTGACTGTTAGAAGTAGTAGTGGTAGTCCCAGTGTGTGACTGTTAGAAGTAGTAGTGTTAGTCCCAGTGTCTGACTGTTAGAAGTAGTGGTGTTATGTCCCAGTGTATGACTGTTAGAAGTAGTAATGTTAGTCCCAGTCTCTGACTGTTAGAAGTAGTACTGTTAGTCCCAGTTTGTGACTGTTAGAAGTAGTACTGTTAGTCCCAGTGTCTGACTGTTAGAAGTAGTAGTGTTAGTCCCAGTGTATGACTGTTAGAAGTAGTAGTGGTAGTCCCAGTGTCTGACTGTTAGAAGTAGTGGTGTTAGTCCCAGTGTCTCACTGTTAGAAGAAGTACTGTTAGTCCCAGTGTCTGAGTGTTCGAAGTAGAAGTGTTAGTCCCAGTGTATGACTGTTCGAGGTAATACTGTTAGTCCCAGTGTCTGACTGTTAGAAGTAGTGGTGTTATGTCCCAGTGTATGACTGTTAGAAGTAGTACTGTTAGTCCCAGTCTCTGACTGTTAGAAGTAGTACTGTTAGTCCCAGTGTATGACTGATAGAAGTAGTAGTGTAGTCCCAGTGTCTGACTGTTAGAAGTAGTAGTGTTATGTCCCAGTGTATGACTGTTAGAAGTAGTACTGTTAGTCCCAGTGTATGACTGTTAGAAGTAGTAGTGTTAGTCCAGGTGTCTGACTGTTAGAAGTAGTGGTGTTATGTCCCAGTGTATGACTGTTAGAAGTAGTACTGTTAGTCCCAGTCTCTGACTGTTAGAAGTAGTACTGTTAGTCCCAGTGTATGACTGTTAGAAGTAGTACTGTTAGTCCCAGTGTCTGACTGTTCGAAGTAGTAGTGTTAGTCCCAGTGTATGACTGTTATAAGTAGTAGTGTTAGTCCCAGTGTATGACTGTTAGAAGTAGTAACGGGAGTCCCAGTGTCTGACTGTTCGAAGTAGTAGTGTTAGTCCCAGTGTCTGACTGTTAGAAGTAGTAGTGTTAGTCCCAGTGTCTGACTGTTAGAAGTAGTAGTGGTAGTCCCAGTGTATGAATGTTAGAAGTAGTACTGTTAGTCCCAGTGTATGACTGTTAGAAGTAGTAGTGTTAATCCCAGTGTATGACTGTTAGAAGTAGTAATGTTAGTCCCAGTGTCTGACTGTTAGAAGTAGTAGTGTAATGTCCCAGTGTATGACTGTTAGAAGTAGTACTGTTAGTCCCAGTGTCTGACTGTTAGAAGTAGTAGTGTTAGTCCCAGTGTATGACTGGTAGAAGTAGTAGTGTTTTGTCCCAGTGTACAACTGTTAGAACTAGTACTGTTAGTCCCAGTGTCTGACTGTTAGAAGTAGTAGTGTTAGTCCCAGTGTCTGACTGTTAGAAGTAGTACTGTTAGTCCCAGTGGCTGACTGTTAGAAGTAGTAGTGTTAGTCCCAGTGTCTGACTGTTAGAGGTAGTGGTGTTATGTCCCAGTGTATGACTGTTAGAAGTAGTACTGTTAGTCCCAGTCTCTGACTGTTAGAAGTAGTACTGTTAGTCCCAGTGTGTGACTGTTAGAAGTAGTACTGTTAGTCCCAGTGTCTGACTGTTAGAAGTAGTAGTGTTAGTCCCAGTGTATGACTGTTAGAAGTAGTAGTGTTAGTCCCAGTGTATGACTGTTAGAAGTAGTACTGTTAGTCCCAGTGGCTGACTGTTAGAAGTAGTAGTGTTAGTCCCAGTGTCTGACTGTTACAAGTAGTAATGGTAGTCCCCGTGTCTGACTGTTAGAAGTAGTACTGTTAGTCCCAGTGTGTGACTGTTAGAAGAAGTAGTGTTAGTCCCAGTGTCTGACTGTTAGAAGTAGTACTGTTAGTCCCAGTGTCTGACTGTTAGAAGTAGTACTGTTAGTACCAGCGTCTGACTGTTAGAAGTAGTAGTGGTAGTCCCAGTGTGTGACTGTTAGAAGTAGTAGTGCTAGTCCCAGTGTATGACTGTTAGAAGTAGTAGTGTTAGTCCCAGTGTATGACTGTTAGGAGTAGAAGTGTTAGTCCCAGTGTCTGACTGTTAGAAGTAGTACTGTTAGTCCCAGTGTCTGAGTGTTCGAAGTAGAAGTGTTAGTCCCAGTGTATGACTGTTCGAGGTAATACTGTTAGTCCCAGTGTCTGACTGTTAGAAGTAGTACTGTTAGTCCCAGTTTGTGACTGTTAGAAGTAGTACTGTTAGTCCCAGTGTCTGACTGTTAGAAGTAGTAGTGGTAGTCCCAGTGTATGACTGTTAGAACTAGTACTGGTAGTCCCAGTGTGTAACTGTTAGTAGTAGAAGTGGTAGTCCCAGTGTATGACTGTTAGAAGTAGTGGTGTTATGTCCCAGTGTATGACTGTTAGAAGTAGTAGTGTTAGTCCCAGTGTCTGACTGTTAGAAGAAGTAATGTTAGTCCCAGTGTCTGACTGTTAGAAGTAGTAGTGGTAGTCCCAGTGTATGACTGTTAGAACTAGTACTGTTAGTCCCAGTGTCTCATGACTGTTTCCCAGTGTATGACTGATAGAAGTAGTAGTTAGTCCCAGTGTCTGCCTGTTAGAAGTAGTAGTGTTATGTCCCAGTGTATGACTGTTAGAAGTAGTACTGTTAGTGCCAGTGTGTGACTGTTAGAAGTAGTACTGTTAGTCCCAGTGTCTGACTGTTAGAACTAGTACTGTTAGTCCCAGTGTCTCACTGTTAGAAGAAGTACTGTTAGTCCCAGTGTATGACTGATAGAAGTAGTAGTGTTAGTCCCAGTGGCTGACTGTTAGAAGTAGTAGTGTTAGTCCCAGTGTCTGACTGTTAGAAGTAGTGGTGTTATGTCCCAGTGTATGACTGTTAGAGTAGTACTGTTAGTCCCAGTCTCTGACTGTTAGAAGTAGTACTGTTAGTCCCAGTGTGTGACTGTTAGAAGTAGTACTGTTAGTCCCAGTGTCTGACTGTTAGAAGTAGTAGTGTTAGTCCCAGTGTATGACTGTTAGAAGTAGTAGTGTTAGTCCCAGTGTATGACTGTTAGAAGTAGTAGTGGTAGTCCCAGTGTATGACTGTTAGAAGTAGTGGTGTTAGTCCCAGTGTCTGACTGTTAGAAGTAGTCCCAGTGTATGACTGTTAGTCCCAGTGTCTGACTGTTAGAAGTAGTACTGTTAGTCCCAGTCTCTGACTGTTAGAAGTAGTACTGTTAGTCCCAGTGTATGACTGTTAGAAGTAGTAATGTTAGTCCCAGTGTCTGACTGTTAGAAGTAGTAGTGTTAGTCCCAGTGTATGACTGTTAGAAGTAGTAGTGTTAGTCCCATTGTATGACTGTTAGAAGTAGTAGTGGTAGTCCCAGTGTCTGACTGTTAGAAGTAGTAGTGTTAGTCCCAGTGTCTGACTGTTAGAAGAAGTAGTAGTGTTAGTCCCAGTGGATGACTGTTAGAAGTAGAAGTGTTAGTCCCAGTGTCTGACTGTTAGAAGTAGTAGTGTTAGTCCCAGTGTGTGACTGTTAGAAGTAGTAATGGTAGTCCCAGTGTCTGACTGTTAGAAGAAGTGTTAGTCCCAGTGTATGACTGTTAGAAGTAGTAATGTTAGTCCCAGTGTCTGACTGTTAGAAGTAGTAGTGTTAGTCCCAGTGTATGACTGTTAGAAGTAGTACTGTTAGTCCCAGTGTCTGACTGTTTAGTACTGTTAGTGACTGTTAGAAGTAGTGTTAGTCCCAGTGTCTGACTGTTAGAAGTAGTACTGTTAGTCCCAGTGTCTCACTGTTAGAAGAAGTACTGTTAGTCCCAGTGTATGACTGATAGAAGTAGTAGTGTTAGTCCCAGTGGCTGACTGTTAGAAGTAGTAGTGTTAGTCCCAGTGTCTGACTGTTAGAAGTAGTGGTGTTATGTCCCAGTGTATGACTGTTAGAGTAGTACTGTTAGTCCCAGTCTCTGACTGTTAGAAGTAGTACTGTTAGTCCCAGTGTGTGACTGTTAGAAGTAGTACTGTTAGTCCCAGTGTCTGACTGTTAGAAGTAGTAGTGTTAGTCCCAGTGTATGACTGTTAGAAGTAGTAGTGTTAGTCCCAGTGTATGACTGTTAGAAGTAGTAGTGGTAGTCCCAGTGTATGACTGTTAGAAGTAGTGGTGTTAGTCCCATTGTCTCACTGTTAGAAGTAGTAGTGTTAGTCCCAGTGTATGACTGTTAAGAGTAGAAATGTTAGTCCCAGTGTCTGACTGTTAGAAGTAGTACTGTTAGTCCCAGTCTCTGACTGTTAGAAGTAGTACTGTTAGTCCCAGTGTATGACTGTTAGAAGTAGTAATGTTAGTCCCAGTGTCTGACTGTTAGAAGTAGTAGTGTTAGTCCCAGTGTATGACTGTTAGAAGTAGAAATGTTAGTCCCAGTGTCTGACTGTTGTAGTACTGTTAGTCCCAGTGTCTGACTGTTAGAAGTAGTAGTGTTAGTCCCAGTGTATGACTGTTAGAAGTAGTAGTGTTAGTCCCAGTGTATGACTGTTAGAAGTAGTGGTGTTAGTCCCAGTGTCTGACTGTTAGAAGTAGTACTGTTAGTCCCAGTGTATGACTGTTAGAAGTAGTGCTGTTAGTCCCAGTGTCTGACTGTTAGAAGTAGTAGTGTTAGTCCCAGTGGATGACTGTTAGAAGTAGAAGTGTTAGTCCCAGTGTATGACTGTTAGAAGTAGTAGTGTTAGTCCCAGTGTCTGACTGTTAGAAGTAGTGGTGTTATGTCCCAGTGTATGACTGTTAGAAGTAGTACTGTTAGTCCCAGTCTCTGACTGTTAGAAGTAGTACTGTTAGTCCCAGTGTATGACTGTTAGAAGTAGTACTGTTAGTCCCAGTGTCTGACTGTTAGAAGTAGTAGTGTTAGTCCCAGTGTATGACTGTTAGAAGTAGTAGTGTTAGTCCCAGTGTATGACTGTTAGAAGTAGTAACGGGAGTCCCAGTGTCTGACTGTTCGAAGTAGTAGTGTTAGTCCCAGTGTCTGACTGTTAGAAGTAGTAGTGTTAGTCCCAGTGGATGACTGTTAGAAGTAGAAGTGTTAGTCCCAGTGTCTGACTGTTAGAAGTAGTAGTGGTAGTCCCAGTGTATGAATGTTAGAAGTAGTACTGTTAGTCCCAGTGTATGACTGTTAGAAGTAGTAGTGTTAATCCCAGTGTATGACTGTTAGAAGTAGTAATGTTAGTCCCAGTGTCTGACTGTTAGAAGTAGTAGTGTAATGTCCCAGTGTATGACTGTTAGAAGTAATACTGTTAGTCCCAGTGTCTGACTGTTAGAAGTAGTAGTGTTAGTCCCAGTGTCTGACTGTTAGAAGTAGTACTGTTAGTCCCAGTGTATGACTGATAGAAATAGTAGTGTTAGTCCCAGTGTATGACTGTTAGAAGTCGTAGTGTTATGTCCCAGTGTATGACTATTAGAAGTAGTAGTGTTAATCACAGTGTCTGACTGTTCGAAGTAGTAGTGTTAGTCCCAGTGTATGACTGGTTGAAGTAGTACTGTTAGTCCCATTGTATGACTGTTAGAAGTAGTACTGTTAGTCTCAGTGTCTGACTGTTAGAAGTAGTAGTGTTAGTCCCAGTGTCTGACTGTTAGAAGTAGTAGTGTTAGTCCCAGTGTCTCACTGTTAGAAGAAGTACTGTTAGTCCCAGTGTATGACTGATAGAAGTAGTAGTGTAGTCCCAGTGTCTGACTGTTAGAAGTAGTAGTGTTATGTCCCAGTGTATGACTGTTAGAAGTAGTACTGTTAGTCCCAGTGTATGACTGTTAGAAGTAGTAGTGTTAGTCCAGGTGTCTGACTGTTAGAAGTAGTGGTGTTATGTCCCAGTGTATGACTGTTAGAAGTAGTACTGTTAGTCCCAGTCTCTGACTGTTAGAAGTAGTACTGTTAGTCCCAGTGTATGACTTTTAGAAGTAGTAATGTTAGTCCCAGTGTATGACTGTTAGAAGTAGTAGTGTTAGTCCAGGTGTCTGACTGTTAGAAGTAGTGGTGTTATGTCCCAGTGTATGACTGTTAGAAGTAGTACTGTTAGTCCCAGTCTCTGACTGTTAGAAGTAGGTCTGTTAGTCCCAGTGTATGACTGTTAGAAGTAGTACTGTTAGTGCCAGTGTGTGACTGTTAGAAGTAGTAGTGTTAGTCCCAGTGGCTGACTGTTAGAAGTAGTAGTGTTAGTCCCAGTGTCTGACTGTTAGAAGAAGTACTGTTAGTCCCAGTGTCTGACTGTTAGAAGTAGTAGTATTAGTCCCAGTGTATGACTGTTAGAAGTAGTAGTGTTAGTCCCAGTGTCTGACTGTTAGAAGTAGTGGTGTTAGTCCCAGTGTCTCACTGTTAGAAGAAGTACTGTTAGTCCCAGTGTATGACTGATAGAAGTAGTAGTGTAGTCCCAGTGTCTGACTGTTAGAAGTAGTAGTGTTAGTCCAGGTGTCTGACTGTTAGAAGTAGTGGTGTTATGTCCCAGTGTATGACTGTTAGAAGTAGTACTGTTAGTCCCAGTCTCTGACTGTTAGAAGTAGTACTGTTAGTCCCAGTTTGTGACTGTTAGAAGTAGTACTGTTAGTCCCAGTGTCTGACTGTTAGAAGTAGTAGTGTAGTCCCAGTGTATGACTGTTAGAAGTAGTAACGGGAGTCCCAGTGTCTGACTGTTCGAAGTAGTAGTGTTAGTCCCAGTGTCTGACTGTTAGAAGTAGTAGTGTTAGTCCCAGTGGATGACTGTTAGAAGTAGTACTGTTAGTCCCAGTGTATAACTGATAGAAATAGTAGTGTTAGTCCCAGTGTATGACTGTTAGAAGTCGTAGTGTTATGTCCCAGTGTATGACTATTAGAAGTAATACTGTTAGTCCTAGTGTCTGACTGTTAGAAGTAGTAGTGTTAGTCCCAGTGTCTGACTGTTAGAAGTAGTACTGTTAGTCCCAGTGTATGAGTAGTAGTGTTAGTCCCAGTGTATGACTGTTAGAAGTAGTAGTGTTATGTCCCAGTGTATGACTGTTAGAAGTAGTAGTGTTAGTCCCAGTGTCTGACTGTTAGAAGTAGTAGTGTTAGTCCCAGTGTATGACTGTTAGAAGTAGTAGTGTTAATCACAGTGTCTGACTGTTAGAAGTAGTAGTGTTAGTCCCAGTGTCTGACTGTTAGAAGTAGTAGTGTTAGTCCCAGTGTCTGACTGTTAGAAGTAGTAGTGTTAGTCCCAGTGTCTGACTGTTAGAAGAAGTACTGTTAGTCCCAGTGTATGACTGATAGAAGTAGTAGTGTAGTCCCAGTGTCTGACTGTTAGAAGTAGTAGTGTTATGTCCCAGTGTATGACTGTTAGAAGTAGTACTGTTAGTCCCAGTGTATGACTGTTAGAAGTAGTAGTGTTAGTCCAGGTGTCTGACTGTTAGAAGTAGTGGTGTTATGTCCCAGTGTATGACTGTTAGAAGTAGTACTGTTAGTCCCAGTCTCTGACTGTTAGAAGTAGGTCTGTTAGTCCCAGTGTATGACTGTTAGAAGTAGTACTGTTAGTGCCAGTGTGTGACTGTTAGAAGTAGTAGTGTTAGTCCCAGTGGCTGACTGTTAGAAGTAGTAGTGTTAGTCCCAGTGTCTGACTGTTAGAAGTAGTAGTATTAGTCCCAGTGTCTGACTGTTAGAAGTAGTAGTGTTAGTCCCAGTGTCTGACTGTTAGAAGTAGTAGTGTTAGTCCCAGTGTCTGACTGTTAGAAGAAGTACTGTTAGTCCCAGTGTCTGAGTGTTCGAAGTAGTAGTATTAGTCCCAGTGTATGACTGTTAGAAGTAGTAGTGTTAGTCCCAGTGTCTGACTGTTAGAAGTAGTGGTGTTAGTCCCAGTGTCTCACTGTTAGAAGAAGTACTGTTAGTCCCAGTGTATGACTGATAGAAGTAGTAGTGTAGTCCCAGTGTCTGACTGTTAGAAGTAGTAGTGTTAGTCCAGGTGTCTGACTGTTAGAAGTAGTGGTGTTATGTCCCAGTGTATGACTGTTAGAAGTAGTACTGTTAGTCCCAGTCTCTGACTGTTAGAAGTAGTACTGTTAGTCCCAGTTTGTGACTGTTAGAAGTAGTACTGTTAGTCCCAGTGTCTGACTGTTAGAAGTTGTAGTGTTAGTCCCAGTGTATGACTGATAGAAGTAGTAGTGTAGTCCCAGTGTCTGACTGTTAGAAGTAGTGGTGTTATGTCCCAGTGTATGACTGTTAGAAGTAGTACTGTTAGTCCCAGTGTCTGACTGTTAGAAGTAGTAGTGTTAGTCCCAGTGTATGACTGTTAGAAGTAGTACTGTTAGTCCCAGTGTCTGACTGTTAGAAGTAGTAGTGTTAGTCCCAGTGTATGACTGTTAGAAGTAGTAGTGTTAGTCCCAGTGTATGACTGTTAGAAGTAGTAGTGTTAGTCCCAGTGTATGACTGTTAGAAGTAGTAGTGTTAGTCCCAGTGTCTGACTGTTAGAAGTAGTAGTGTTAGTCCCAGTGTATGACTGTTAGAAGTAGTACTGTTAGTCCCAGTGTGTGACTGTTAGAAGTAGTAGTGTTAGTCCCAGTGTCTGACTGTTAGAAGTAGTAGTGTTAGTCCCAGTGTCTGACTGTTAGAAGTAGTAGTGTTAGTCCCAGTGTATGACTGTTAGAAGTAGTAGTGTTAGTCCCAGTGTCTGACTGTTAGAAGTAGTACTGTTAGTCCCAGTGTGTGACTGTTAGAAGTAGTAGTGTTAGTCCCAGTGTATGACTGTTAGAAGTAGTAGTGTTAGTCCCAGTGTCTGACTGTTAGAAGTAGTACTGTTAGTCCCAGTGTATGACTGTTAGAAGTAGTAGTGTTAGTCCCAGTGTCTGACTGTTAGAAGTAGTAGTGTTAGTCCCAGTGTATGACTGTTAGGAGTAGAAATGTTAGTCCCAGTGTTTGACTGTTAGAAGTAGTACTGTTAGTCCCAGTGTCTGACTGTTAGAAGTAGTAGTATTAGTCCCAGTGTATGACTGTTAGAAGTAGTGGTGTTATGTCCCAGTGTATGACTGTTAGAAGTAGTACTGTTAGTCCCAGTCTCTGACTGTTAGAAGTAGTACTGTTAGTCCCAGTGTATGACTGTTAGAAGTAGTACTGTTAGTCCCAGTGTCTGACTGTTAGAAGTAGTAGTGGTAGTCCCAGTGTATGAATGTTAGAAGTAGTACTGTTAGTCCCAGTGTATGACTGTTAGAAGTAGTAATGTTAGTCCCAGTGTCTGACTGTTAGTCCCAGTGTATGACTGTTAGAAGTAGTGTTAGTCCCAGTGTCTGACTGTTAGAAGTAGTAGTGTTAGTCCCAGTGTCTGACTGTTAGAAGTAGTACTGTTAGTCCCAGTGTCTGACTGTTAGAAGTAGTAGTGTTAGTCCCAGTGTATGACTGTTAGAAGTAGTAGTGTTAGTCCCAGTGTCTGACTGTTAGAAGTAGTGGTGTTAGTCCCAGTGTCTGACTGTTAGAAGTAGTACTGTTAGTCCCAGTGTATGACTGTTAGAAGTAGTAGTGTTAGTCCCAGTGTCTGACTGTTAGAAGTAGTACTGTTAGTCCCAGTGTCTGACTGGTAGAAGTAGTCCCAGTGTATGACTGTTAGAAGTAGTACTGTTAGTCCCAGTGTGTGACTGTTAGAAGTAGTAGTGGTAGTCCCAGTGTATGACTGTTAGAAGTAGTAGTGTTAGTCCCAGTGTCTGACTGTTAGAAGTAGTAGTGTTAGTCCCAGTGTCTGACTGTTAGAAGTAGTAGTGTTAGTCCCAGTGTCTGACTGTTAGAAGTAGTAGTGTTAGTCCCTGTTAGAAGTAGTACTGTTAGTCCCAGTGTCTGACTGTTAGAAGTAGTAGTGTTAGTCCCAGTGTCTGACTGTTAGAAGTAGTAGTGTAGTCCCAGTGTCTGACCAGTAGTACTGTTAGTCCCAGTGTATGACTGTTAGAAGTAGTAGTGTTAGTCCCAGTGTCTGACTGTTAGAACTAGTAGTGTTATGTCCCAGTGTATGACTGTTAGAAGTAGTAGTGTTAGTCCCAGTGTCTGACTGTTAGAAGTAGTACTGTTAGTCCCAGTGTCTGACTGTTAGAAGTAGTAGTGTTAGTCCCAGTGTATGACTGTTAGAAGTAGTAGTGTTAGTCCCAGTGTCTGACTGTTAGAAGTATGACTGTTAGAAGTAGTAATGTTAGTCCCAGTGTCTGACTGTTAGAAGTAGTACTGTAGTCCCAGTGTATGACTGTTAGAAGTAGTACTGTTAGTCCCAGTGTCTGACTGTTAGAAGTAGTAGTGTTAGTCCCAGTGTATGACTGTTAGAAGTAGTAGTGTTTTGTCCCAGTGTAGTGACTGTTAGAACTAGTACTGTTAGTCCCAGTGTCTGACTGTTAGAAGTAGTAGTGTTAGTCCCAGTGTCTGACTGTTAGAAGTAGTAATGTTAGTCCCAGTGTCTGACTGTTAGAAGTAGTAGTGTTAGTCCCAGTGTCTGCCTGTTGAGTAGTAGTGTTGTCCCAGTGTCTGACTGTTAGAAGTAGTAGTGTTAGTCCCAGTGTCTGACTGGTAGAAGTAGTAGTGTTATGTCCCAGTGTATGACTGTTAGAAGTAGTACTGTTAGTCCCAGTGTCTGACTGTTAGAAGTAGTAGTGTTAGTCCCAGTGTATGACTGGTAGAAGTAGTAGTGTTTTGTCCCAGTGTACAACTGTTAGAACTAGTACTGTTAGTCCCAGTGTCTGACTGTTAGAAGTAGTAGTGTTAGTCCCAGTGTCTGACTGTTAGAAGTAGTAGTGTTAGTCCCAGTGTCTGACTGGTAGAAGTAGTAATGTTAGTCCCATTGTATGACTGTTAGAAGTAGTAGTGTTAATCACAGTGTCTGACTGTTCGAAGTAGTAGTGTTAGTCCCAGTGTCTGACTGTTAGAAGTAGTAGTGTTAGTCCCAGTGTCTGACTGTTAGAAGTAGTACTGTTAGTCCCATTGTATGTACTGTTAGTCCCAGTGTGTGACTGTTAGAAGTAGTAGTGGTAGTCCCAGTGTATGACTGTTAGAAGTAGTAGTGTTAGTCCCAGTGTCTGACTGTTAGAAGTAGTAGTGTTAGTCCCAGTGTCTGACTGTTAGAAGTAGTAGTGGTAGTCCCAGTGTCTGACTGTTAGAAGTGGTAATGTTAGTGCCAGTGTCTGACTGTTAGAAGTAGTAGTGTTAGTCCCAGTGTCTGACTGTTAGAAGTAGTAGTGTTATGTCCCAGTGTATGACTGTTAGAAGTAGTACTGTTAGTGCCAGTGTCTGACTGTTAGAAGTAGTACTGTTAGTCCCAGTGTGTGACTGTTAGAAGTAGTAGTGTAGTCCCAGTGCATGACTGTTAGAAATAGTAGTGTTGGTCCCAGTGTCCCAGTGTAGTGACTGTTAGAAGTAGTAGTGTTAGTCCCAGTGTCTGACTGTTAGAAGTAGTAGTGTAATGTCCCAGTGTATGACTGTTAGAAGTAGTGTTAGTCCCAGTGTCTGACTGTTAGAAGTAGTAGTGTTAGTCCCAGTGTATGACTGGTAGAAGTAGTAGTGTTTTGTCCCAGTGTGACTGTTAGAACTAGTACTGTTAGTCCCAGTGTCTGACTGTTAGAAGTAGTACTGTTAGTCCCAGTGTGACTGTTAGAAGTGACTGTTAGTCCCAGTGGCTGTAGAAGTAGTAGTGTTAGTCCCAGTGTCTGACTGTTAGAAGTAGTGGTGTTATGTCCCAGTGTATGACTGTTAGAAGTAGTACTGTTAGTCCCAGTGTCTGACTGTTAGAAGTAGTAGTATTAGTCCCAGTGTATGACTGTTAGAAGTAGTGGTGTTATGTCCCAGTGTATGACTGTTAGAAGTAGTACTGTTAGTCCCAGTCTCTGACTGTTAGAAGTAGTACTGTTAGTCCCAGTGTATGACTGTTAGAAGTAGTACTGTTAGTCCCAGTGTCTGACTGTTAGAAGTAGTAGTGGTAGTCCCAGTGTATGAATGTTAGAAGTAGTACTGTTAGTCCCAGTGTATGACTGTTAGAAGTAGTAATGTTAGTCCCAGTGTCTGACTGTTAGAAGTAGTAGTGTAATGTCCCAGTGTATGACTGTTAGAAGTAGTACTGTTAGTCCCAGTGTCTGACTGTTAGAAGTAGTAGTGTTAGTCCCAGTGTCTGACTGGTAGAAGTAGTACTGTTAGTCCCAGTGTCTGACTGTTAGAAGTAGTAGTATTAGTCCCAGTGTATGACTGTTAGAAGTAGTAGTGTTAGTCCCAGTGTCTGACTGTTAGAAGTAGTGGTGTTAGTCCCAGTGTCTCACTGTTAGAAGAAGTACTGTTAGTCCCAGTGTATGACTGATAGAAGTAGTAGTGTAGTCCCAGTGTCTGACTGTTAGAAGTAGTAGTGTTAGTCCCAGTGTCTGACTGGTAGAAGTAGTACTGTTAGTCCCATTGTATGACCCAGTGTTAGGCCCATGACTGTTAGAAGTAGTAGTGTTAGTCCCAGTGTATGACTGTTAGAAATAGTAGTGTTGGTCCCAGTGTCTGAATGTTAGAAGTAGTAGTGGTAGTCCCAGTGTCTGACTGTTAGAAGTGGTAATGTTAGTGCCAGTGTCTGAATGTTAGAAGTAGTAGTGGTAGTCCCAGTGTCTGACTGTTCGAAGTAGTACTGTTAGTCCCAGTGTCTGACTGTTAGAAGTAGTAGTGTTAGTCCCAGTGTCTGACTGTTAGAAGTAGTAGTGTTAGTCCCAGTGTCTGACTGTTAGCAGTAGTACTGTTAGTCCCAGTGTATGACTGTTAGTAGTAGTCGTGTTAGTCCCAGTGTCTGACTGTTAGAACTAGTCGTGTTATGTCCCAGTGTATGACTGTTAGAAGTAGTAGTGTTGGTCCCAGTGTCTGACTGTTAGAAGTAGTACTGTTAGTCCCAGTGTCTGACTGTTAGAAGAAGTAGTATTAGTCCCAGTGTATGACTGTTAGAAGTAGTAGTGTTGGTCCCAGTGTCTGAATGTTAGAAGTAGTAGTGTTATGTCCCAGTGTATGACTATTAGAAGTAGTAATGTTAGTCCCAGTGTCTGACTGTTAGAAGTAGTAGTGTAATGTCCCAGTGTATGACTGTTAGAAGTAGTACTGTTAGTCCCAGTGTCTGACTGTTAGAAGTAGTAGTGTTAGTCCCAGTGTATGACTGGTAGAAGTAGTAGTGTTTTGTCCCAGTGTACAACTGTTAGAACTAGTACTGTTAGTCCCAGTGTCTGACTGTTAGAAGTAGTAGTGTTAGTCCCAGTGTCTGACTGGTAGAAGTAGTAATGTTAGTCCCATTGTATGACTGTTAGAAGTAGTAGTGTTAATCACAGTGTCTGCCTGTTCGAAGTAGTAGTGTTAGTCCCAGTGTCTGACTGTTAGAAGTAGTAGTGTTAGTCCCAGTGTCTGACTGGTAGAAGTAGTAGTGTAATGTCCCAGTGTATGACTGTTAGAAGTAGTACTGTTAGTCCCAGTGTCTGACTGTTAGAAGTAGTAGTGTTAGTCCCAGTGTATGACTGGTAGAAGTAGTAGTGTTTTGTCCCAGTGTCTGACTGTTAGAAGTAGTACTGTTAGTCCCAGTGGCTGACTGTTAGAAGTAGTAGTGTTAGTCCCAGTGGCTGACTGTTAGAAGTAGTAGTGTTAGTCCCAGTGTCTGACTGTTACAAGTAGTACTGTTAGTCCCAGTGTGTGACTGTTAGAAGTAGTACTGTTAGTCCCAGTGTCTGACTGTTAGAAGTAGTAGTGTTAGTCCCAGTGTCTGACTGTTAGAAGTAGTAGTGTTAGTCCCAGTGTCTGACTGGTAGAAGTAGTACTGTTAGTCCCAGTCCCATTGTATGACTGTTAGAAGTAGTACTGTTAGCCCAGTGTGTGACTGTTAGAAGTAGTAGTGGTAGTCCCAGTGTCTGACTGTTAGAAGTAGTAATGTTAGTCCCAGTGTATGACTGTTAGAAGTAGTAGTGTTAATCCCAGTGTCTGACTGTTAGAAGTAGTAGTGTTAGTCCCAGTGTCTGACTGTTAGAAGTAGTAGTGTTAGTCCCAGTGTCTGACTGGTAGAAGTAGTAGTGTAATGTCCCAGTGTATGACTGTTAGAAGTAGTACTGTTAGTCCCAGTGTCTGACTGTTAGAAGTAGTAGTGTTAGTCCCAGTGTATGACTGTTAGAAGTAGTAGTGTTTTGTCCCAGTGTATGACTGTTAGAACTAGTACTGTTAGTCCCAGTGTCTGACTGTTAGAAGTAGTAGTGTTAGTCCCAGTGTCTGACTGTTAGAAGTAGTAGTGTTAGTCCCAGTGTCTGACTGGTAGAAGTAGTAATGTTAGTCCCATTGTATGACTGTTAGAAGTAGTAGTGTTAATCACAGTGTCTGCCTGTTCGAAGTAGTAGTGTTAGTCCCAGTGTCTGACTGTTAGAAGTAGTAGTGTTAGTCCCAGTGTCTGACTGGTAGAAGTAGTACTGTTAGTCCCATTGTATGACTGTTAGAAGTAGTACTGTTAGGCCCAGTGTGTGACTGTTAGAAGTAGTAGTGGTAGTCCCAGTGTATGACTGTTAGAAGTAGTAGTGTTAGTCCCAGTGTGTGACTGTTAGAAGTAGTACTGTTAGTCCCAGTGTGTGACTGATAGAAGTAGTAGTGGTAGTCCCAGTGTCTGACTGTTAGAAGTGGTAATGTTAGTGCCAGTGTCTGAATGTTGTTAGTGGTAGTCCCAGTGTCTGACTGTTAGAAGTAGTAGTGTTAGTCCCAGTGTATGACTGTTAGAAGTAGTACTGTTAGTCCCAGTGTGTGACTGTTAGAAGTAGTACTGTTAGCCCAGTGTCTGACTGTTAGAAGTAGTAGTGGTAGTCCCAGTGCATGACTGTTAGAAGTAGTAGTGTTGGTCCCAGTGTCTGAATGTTAGAAGTAGTAGTGTTATGTCCCAGTGTATGACTATTAGAAGTAGTAATGTTAGTCCCAGTGTCTGACTGTTAGAAGTAGTAGTGTAATGTCCCAGTGTATGACTGTTAGAAGTAGTACTGTTAGTCCCAGTGTCTGACTGTTAGAAGTAGTAGTGTTAGTCCCAGTGTATGACTGGTAGAAGTAGTAGTGTTTTGTCCCAGTGTACAACTGTTAGAACTAGTACTGTTAGTCCCAGTGTCTGACTGTTAGAAGTAGTACTGTTAGTGCCAGTGTGTGACTGTTAGAAGTAGTAGTGTTAGTCCCAGTGGCTGACTGTTAGAAGTAGTAGTGTTAGTCCCAGTGTCTGACTGTTAGAAGTAGTGGTGTTATGTCCCAGTGTATGACTGTTAGAAGTAGTACTGTTAGTCCCAGTCTCTGACTGTTAGAAGTAGTACTGTTAGTCCCAGTGTGTGACTGTTAGAAGTAGTACTGTTAGTCCCAGTGTCTGACTGTTAGAAGTAGTAGTGTTAGTCCCAGTGTATGACTGTTAGAAGTAGCAGTGGTAGTCCCAGTGTATGACTGTTAGAAGTAGTGTTAGTCCCATTGTCTCACTGTTGTTAGTGTTAGTCCCAGTGTATGACTGTTAGAAGTAGAAGTGTTAGTCCCAGTGTCTGACTGTTAGAAGTAGTACTGTTAGTCCCAGTGTCTGACTGACTGTTAGATTAGTCCCAGTGTATGACTCTTAGAAGTGTTAGTCCCAGTGTATGACTGTTAGAAGTAGAGGTGTTAGTCCCATTGTCTCACTGTTAGAAGTAGTAGTGTTAGTCCCAGTGTATGACTGTTAGGAGTAGAAGTGTTAGTCCCAGTGTCTGACTGTTAGAAGTAGTACTGTTAGTCCCAGTGTCTGACTGTTAGAAGTAGTAGTATTAGTCCCAGTGTATGACTGTTAGAAGTAGTAGTGTTAGTCCCAGTGTGTGACTGTTCGAAGTAGTAGTGGTAGTCCCAGTGTCTGACTGTTAGAAGTGGTAATGTTAGTCCCCGTGTCTGACTGTTAGAAGTAGTAGTGTTATGTCCCAGTGTATGACTGTTAGACGTAGTACTGTTAGTGCCAGTGTGTGACTGTTAGAAGTAGTACTGTTAGGCCCAGTGTGTGACTGTTAGAAATAGTAGTGTTGGTCCCAGTGTCTGAATGTTAGAAGTAGTAGTGTTATGTCCCAGTGTATGACTATTAGAAGTAGTAATGTTAGTCCCAGTGTCTGACTGTTAGAAGTAGTAGTGTAATGTCCCAGTGTATGACTGTTAGAAGTAGTAGTGTTAGTCCCAGTGTATGACTGGTAGAAGTAGTAGTGTTTTGTCCCAGTGTACAACTGTTAGAACTAGTACTGTTAGTCCCAGTGTCTGACTGTTAGAAGTAGTAGTGTTAGTCCCAGTGTCTGACTGTTAGAAGTAGTACTGTTAGTCCCAGTGTATGACTGATAGAAATAGTAGTGTTAGTCCCAGTGTATGACTGTTAGAAGTAGTAGTGTTATGTCCCAGTGTATGACTATTAGAAGTAGTAGTGTTAATCACAGTGTCTGACTGTTCGAAGTAGTAGTGTTAGTCCCAGTGTATGACTGGTAGAAGTAGTACTGTTAGTCTCAGTGTCTGACTGTTAGTAGTAATGGTAGTCCCAGTGTCTGACTGTTAGAAGTAGTAGTGTTAGTCCCAGTGTCTGACTGTTAGAAGTAGTAGTGTTAGTCCCAGTGTCTGACTGGTTAGTAATGTTAGTCCCATTGTATGACTGTTAGAAGTAGTAGTGTTAATCCCAGTGTCTGCCTGTTGTAGTAGGGTTAGTCCCAGTGTAAGACTGGTAGAAGTAGTACTGTTAGTCCCATTGTATGACTGTTAGAAGTAGTACTGTTAGTCCCAGTGTCTGACTGTTAGACGTAGTAATGGTAGTCCCAGTGTCTGACTGTTAGAAGTAGTAGTGTTAGTCCCAGTGTCTGACTGTTAGAAGTAGTAGTGTTAGTCCCAGTGTCTGACTGGTAGAAGTAGTACTGTTAGTCCCGTTGTATGACTGTTAGAAGTAGTACTGTTAGGCCCAGTGTGTGACTGTTAGAAGTAGTAGTGGTAGTCCCAGTGTATGACTGTTAGAAATAGTAGTGTTGGTCCCAGTGTCTGAATGTTAGAAGTAGTAGTGGTAGTCCCAGTGTCTGACTGTTAGAAGTGGTAATGTTAGTGCCAGTGTCTGAATGTTAGAAGTAGTAGTGGTAGTCCCAGTGTCTGACTGTTAGAAGTAGTACTGTTAGTCCCAGTGTCTGACTGTTAGAAGTAGTAGTGTTAGTCCCAGTGTCTGACTGTTAGAAGTAGTACTGTTAGTCCCAGTGTATGACTGTTAGTAGTAGTCGTGTTAGTCCCAGTGTATGACTGTTAGAAGTAGTAGTGTTAGTCCCAGTGTGTGACTGTTAGAAGTAGTAGTGGTAGTCCCAGTGTCTGACTGTTAGAAGTGGTAATGTTAGTGCCAGTGTCTGAATGTTAGAAGTAGTAGTGGTAGTCCCAGTGTATGACTGTTAGAAGTAGTACTGTTAGTCCCCGTGTCTGACTGTTAGAAGTAGTAGTGTTATGTCCCAGTGTATGACCGTTAGAAGTAGTACTGTTAGTGCCAGTGTGTGACTGTTAGAAGTAGTAGTGTTAGTCCCAGTGTCTGACTGGTAGAAGTAGTACTGTTAGTCCCAGTGTATGCTTATTAGAAGTAGTACTGTTAGTCCCAGTGTCTGACTGTTAGAAGTAGTAGTGTTAGTCCCAGTGTCTGACTGTTAGAAGTAGTAGTGTCAGTCCCAGTGTATGACTGTTAGAAGTAGTAGTGTCAGTCCCGTTGTATGGCTGTTAGAAGTAGTAGTGTTAGTCCCAGTGTATGACTGTTAGAAGTAGTAGTGTTATGTCCCAGTGTATGACTATTAGAAGTAGTAGTGTTAATCACAGTGTCTGACTGTTCGAAGTAGTAGTGTTAGTCCCAGTGTATGACTGTTAGAAGTAGTACTGTTAGTCCTGACAGTGTAATGGTAGTCCCAGTGTCTGACTGTTAGAAGTAGTAGTGTTAGTCCCAGTGTCTGACTGTTAGAAGTAGTAGTGGTAGTCCCAGTGTCTGACTGTTAGAAGTAGTACTGTTAGTCCCAGTGTCTGACTGTTAGAAGTAGTAGTGTTAGTCCCAGTGTCTGACTGTTAGAAGTAGTACTGTTAGTCCCAGTGTATGACTGTTAGTAGTAGTCGTGTTAGTCCCAGTGTATGACTGTTAGAAGTAGTCGTGTTAGTCCCAGTGTGTGACTGTTAGAAGTAGTAGTGGTAGTCCCAGTGTCTGACTGTTAGAAGTGGTAATGTTAGTGCCAGTGTCTGAATGTTAGAAGTAGTAGTGGTAGTCCCAGTGTATGACTGTTAGAAGTAGTACTGTTAGTCCCAGTGACTGTTGATGTCCCAGTGTATGACCGTTAGAAGTAGTACTGTTAGTCCCAGTGTGTGACTGTTAGAAGTAGTAGTGTTAGTCCCAGTGTCTGACTGGTAGAAGTAGTACTGTTAGTCCCAGTGTATGCTTATTAGAAGTAGTACTGTTAGTCCCAGTGTCTGACTGTTAGAAGTAGTAGTGTTAGTCCCAGTGTCTGACTGTTAGAAGTAGTAGTGTCAGTCCCAGTGTATGACTGTTAGAAGTAGTAGTGTCAGTCCCGTTGTATGGCTGTTAGAAGTAGTAGTGTTAGTCCCAGTGTATGACTGTTAGAAGTAGTAGTGTTATGTCCCAGTGTATGACTATTAGAAGTAGTAGTGTTAATCACAGTGTCTGACTGTTCGAAGTAGTAGTGTTAGTCCCAGTGTATGACTGGTAGAAGTAGTACTGTTAGTCTCAGTGTCTGACTGTTAGAAGTAGTAGTGTTAGTCCCAGTGTCTGACTGTTAGAAGTAGTAGTGTTAGTCCCAGTGTCTGACTGGTAGAAGTAGTAATGGTAGTCCCAGTGTCTGACTGTTAGAAGTAGTAGTGTTAGTCCCAGTGTCTGACTGTTAGAAGTAGTAGTGTTAGTCCCAGTGTCTGACTGGTAGAAGTAGTAATGTTAGTCCCATTGTATGACTGTTAGAAGTAGTAGTGTTAATCACAGTGTCTGCCTGTTCGAAGTAGTAGTGTTAGTCCCAGTGTCTGACTGTTAGAAGTAGTAGTGTTAGTCCCAGTGTCTGACTGGTAGAAGTAGTACTGTTAGTCCCATTGTATGACTGTTAGAAGTAGTACTGTTAGGCCCAGTGTGTGACTGTTAGAAGTAGTAGTGGTAGTCCCAGTGTATGACTGTTAGAAGTAGTAGTGTTAGTCCCAGTGTGTGACTGTTAGAAGTAGTACTGTTAGTCCCAGTGTGTGACTGATAGAAGTAGTAGTGGTAGTCCCAGTGTCTGACTGTTAGAAGTGGTAATGTTAGTGCCAGTGTCTGAATGTTAGAAGTAGTAGTGGTAGTCCCAGTGTATGACTGTTAGAAGTAGTAGTGTTATGTCCCAGTGTATGACTGTTAGACGTAGTACTGTTAGTGCCAGTGTGTGACTGTTAGAAGTAGTACTGTTAGGCCCAGTGTGTGACTGTTAGAAGTAGTAGTGGTAGTCCCAGTGCATGACTGTTAGAAATAGTAGTGTTGGTCCCAGTGTCTGAATGTTAGAAGTAGTAGTGTTATGTCCCAGTGTATGACTATTAGAAGTAGTAATGTTAGTCCCAGTGTCTGACTGTTAGAAGTAGTAGTGTAATGTCCCAGTGTATGACTGTTAGAAGTAGTACTGTTAGTCCCAGTGTCTGACTGTTAGAAGTAGTAGTGTTAGTCCCAGTGTATGACTGGTAGAAGTAGTAGTGTTTTGTCCCAGTGTACAACTGTTAGAACTAGTACTGTTAGTCCCAGTGTCTGACTGTTAGAAGTAGTACTGTTAGTGCCAGTGTGTGACTGTTAGAAGTAGTAGTGTTAGTCCCAGTGGCTGACTGTTAGAAGTAGTAGTGTTAGTCCCAGTGTCTGACTGTTAGAAGTAGTGGTGTTATGTCCCAGTGTATGACTGTTAGAAGTAGTACTGTTAGTCCCAGTCTCTGACTGTTAGAAGTAGTACTGTTAGTCCCAGTGTGTGACTGTTAGAAGTAGTACTGTTAGTCCCAGTGTCTGACTGTTAGAAGTAGTAGTGTTAGTCCCAGTGTATGACTGTTAGAAGTAGCAGTGGTAGTCCCAGTGTATGACTGTTAGAAGTAGTGGTGTTAGTCCCATTGTCTCACTGTTAGAAGTGGTAGTGTTAGTCCCAGTGTATGACTGTTAGGAGTAGAAGTGTTAGTCCCAGTGTCTGACTGTTAGAAGTAGTACTGTTAGTCCCAGTGTCTGAGAGTTAGAAGTAGTAGTATTAGTCCCAGTGTATGACTCTTAGAAGTAGCAGTGGTAGTCCCAGTGTATGACTGTTAGAAGTAGAGGTGTTAGTCCCATTGTCTCACTGTTAGAAGTAGTAGTGTTAGTCCCAGTGTATGACTGTTAGGAGTAGAAGTGTTAGTCCCAGTGTCTGACTGTTAGAAGTAGTACTGTTAGTCCCAGTGTCTGACTGTTAGAAGTAGTAGTATTAGTCCCAGTGTATGACTGTTAGAAGTAGTAGTGTTAGTCCCAGTGTGTGACTGTTAGAAGTAGTAGTGGTAGTCCCAGTGTCTGACTGTTAGAAGTGGTAATGTTAGTCCCCGTGTCTGACTGTTAGAAGTAGTAGTGTTATGTCCCAGTGTATGACTGTTAGACGTAGTACTGTTAGTGCCAGTGTGTGACTGTTAGAAGTAGTACTGTTAGGCCCAGTGTGTGACTGTTAGAAGTAGTAGTGGTAGTCCCAGTGTATGACTGTTAGAAATAGTAGTGTTGGTCCCAGTGTCTGAATGTTAGAAGTAGTAGTGTTATGTCCCAGTGTATGACTATTAGAAGTAGTAATGTTAGTCCCAGTGTCTGACTGTTAGAAGTAGTAGTGTAATGTCCCAGTGTATGACTGTTAGAAGTAGTACTGTTAGTCCCAGTGTCTGACTGTTAGAAGTAGTAGTGTTAGTCCCAGTGTATGACTGGTAGAAGTAGTAGTGTTTTGTCCCAGTGTACAACTGTTAGAACTAGTACTGTTAGTCCCAGTGTCTGACTGTTAGAAGTAGTAGTGTTAGTCCCAGTGTCTGACTGTTAGAAGTAGTACTGTTAGTCCCAGTGTATGACTGATTGAAATAGTAGTGTTAGTCCCAGTGTATGACTGTTAGAAGTAGTAGTGTTATGTCCCAGTGTATGACTATTAGAAGTAGTAGTGTTAATCACAGTGTCTGACTGTTCGAAGTAGTAGTGTTAGTCCCAGTGTATGACTGGTAGAAGTAGTACTGTTAGTCTCAGTGTCTGACTGTTAGACGTAGTAATGGTAGTCCCAGTGTCTGACTGTTAGAAGTAGTAGTGTTAGTCCCAGTGTCTGACTGTTAGAAGTAGTAGTGTTAGTCCCAGTGTCTGACTGGTAGAAGTAGTAATGTTAGTCCCATTGTATGACTGTTAGAAGTAGTAGTGTTAATCACAGTGTCTGCCTGTTCGAAGTAGTAGGGTTAGTCCCAGTGTAAGACTGGTAGAAGTAGTACTGTTAGTCCCATTGTATGACTGTTAGAAGTAGTACTGTTAGTCCCAGTGTCTGACTGTTAGACATAGTAATGGTAGTCCCAGTGTCTGACTGTTAGAAGTAGTAGTGTTAGTCCCAGTGTCTGACTGTTAGAAGTAGTAGTGTTAGTCCCAGTGTCTGACTGGTAGAAGTAGTACTGTTAGTCCCATTGTATGACTGTTAGAAGTAGTACTGTTAGGCCCAGTGTGTGACTGTTAGAAGTAGTAGTGGTAGTCCCAGTGTATGACTGTTAGAAATAGTAGTGTTGGTCCCAGTGTCTGAATGTTAGAAGTAGTAGTGGTAGTCCCAGTGTCTGACTGTTAGAAGTGGTAATGTTAGTGCCAGTGTCTGAATGTTAGAAGTAGTAGTGGTAGTCCCAGTGTCTGACTGTTAGAAGTAGTACTGTTAGTCCCAGTGTCTGACTGTTAGAAGTAGTAGTGTTAGTCCCAGTGTCTGACTGTTAGAAGTAGTACTGTTAGTCCCAGTGTATGACTGTTAGTAGTAGTCGTGTTAGTCCCAGTGTATGACTGTTAGAAGTAGTAGTGTTAGTCCCAGTGTGTGACTGTTAGAAGTAGTAGTGGTAGTCCCAGTGTCTGACTGTTAGAAGTGGTAATGTTAGTGCCAGTGTCTGAATGTTAGAAGTAGTACTGTTAGTCCCAGTGTATGCTTATTAGAAGTAGTACTGTTAGTCCCAGTGTCTGACTGTTAGAAGTAGTAGTGTTAGTCCCAGTGTCTGACTGTTAGAAGTAGTAGTGTCAGTCCCAGTGTATGACTGTTAGAAGTAGTAGTGTCAGTCCCGTTGTATGGCTGTTAGAAGTAGTAGTGTTAGTCCCAGTGTATGACTGTTAGAACTAGTCGTGTTATGTCCCAGTGTATGACTGTTAGAAGTAGTCATGTTAGTCCCCGTGTCTGACTGTTAGAAGTAGTAGTGTTATGTCCCAGTGTATGACTGTTAGAAGTAGAACTGTTAGTCCCAGTGTATGACTGTTAGAATTAGTAGTGTTAGTCCCAGTGTCTGACTGCTAGAAGTAGTACTGTTAGTCCCAGTGTCTGACTGTTAGAAGTAGTAGTGTTAGTCCCAGTGTATGACTGTTAAAAGTAGTACTGTTAGTCCCCGTGTCTGACTGTTAGAAGTAGTAGTGTTATGTCCCAGTGTATGACTGTTAGAAGTAGTACTGTTAGTGCCAGTGTGTGACTGTTAGAAGTAGTAGTGGTAGTCTCAGTGTATGACTGTTAGAAGTAGTACTGTTAGTGCCCGTGTCTGACTGCTAGAAGTAGTACTGTTAGTCCCAGTGTATGACTGTTGAAATAGTAGTGTTAGTCCCAGTGTGTGACTGTTAGAATTAGTACTGTTAGTCCCAGTGTCTGCCTGTTAGAAGTAGTACTGTTAGTCCCAGTGTCTGACTGTTAGAAGTAGTAGTGTTAGTCCCAGTGTCTGACTGTTAGAAGTAGTAGTGTTAGTCCCAGTGTCTGACTGGTAGAAGTAGTACTGTTAGTCCCAGTGTATGCTTATTAGAAGTAGTACTGTTAGTCCCAGTGTCTGACTGTTAGAAGTAGTAGTGTTAGTCCCAGTGTCTGACTGTTAGAAGTAGTAGTGTTAGTCCCAGTGTCTGACTGTTAGAAGTAGTAGTGTCAGTTCCAGTGTATGACTGTTAGAAGTAGTAGTGTCAGTCCCGTTGTATGGCTGTTAGAAGTAGTAGTGTTAGTCCCAGTGTCTGACTGTTAGAAGTAGTAGTGTTATGTCCCAGTGTATGACTGTTAGAAGTAGTCATGTTAGTCCCAGTGTCTGACTGTTAGAAGTAGTAGTGTTATGTCCCAGTGTATGACTGTTAGAAGTAGTACTGTTAGTGCCAGTGTGTGACTGTTAGAAGTAGTAGTGGTAGTCTCAGTGTATGACTGTTAGAAGTAGTAGTGTTATGTCCCAGTGTATGACTATTAGAAGTAGTAGTGTTAATCACAGTGTCTGACTGTTAGAAGTAGTAGTGTTAGTCCCAGTGTATGACTGGTAGAAGTAGTACTGTTAGTCCCATTGTATGACTGTTAGAAGTAGTACTGTTAGTCTCAGTGTCTGACTGTTAGACGTAGTAATGGTAGTCCCAGTGTCTGACTGTTAGAAGTAGTAGTGTTAGTCCCGTGTCTGACTGTTAGAAGTAGTAGTGTTAGTCCCAGTGTCTGACGGATAGAAGTAGTACTGTTAGACCCATTGTATGACTGTTATAAGTAGTAGTGTTAATCACAGTGTCTGACTGTTCGAAGTAGTAGGGTTAGTCCCAGTGTATGACTGGTAGAAGTAGTACTGTTAGTCCCATTGTATGACTGTTAGAAGTAGTACTGTTAGTCCCAGTGTATGACTGTTAGAAGTAGTACTGTTAGTCCCAGTGTCTGACTGGTAGAAGTAGTACTGTTAGTCCCAGTGTCTGACTGTTAGACGTAGTAATGGTAGTCCCAGTGTCTGACTGTTAGAAGTAGTAGTGTTAGTCCCATTGTATGACTGTTAGAAGTAGTACTGTTAGGCCCAGTGTGTGACTGTTAGAAGTAGTAGTGGTAGTCCCAGTGTATGACTGTTAGAAATAGTAGTGTTGGTCCCAGTGTCTGAATGTTAGAAGTAGTAGTGGTAGTCCCAGTGTCTGACTGTTAGAAGTGGTAATGTTAGTGTCAGTGTCTGAATGTTAGAAGTAGTAGTGGTAGTCCCAGTGTCTGACTGTTAGAAGTAGTACTGTTAGTCCCAGTGTCTGACTGTTAGAAGTAGTAGTGTTAGTCCCAGTGTCTGACTGTTAGAAGTAGTAGTGTTAGTCCCAGTGTCTGACTGTTAGAAGTAGTACTGTTAGTCCTAGTGCATGACTGTTAGTAGTAGTCGTGTTAGTCCCAGTGTCTGACTGTTAGAACTAGTCGTGTTATGTCCCAGTGTATGACTGTTAGAAGTAGTAGTGTTAGTCCCAGTGTGTGACTGTTAGAAGTAGTACTGTTAGTCCCAGTGTGTGACTGTTAGAAGTAGTAGTGGTAGTCCCAGTGTATGACTGTTAGAAGTAGTCATGTTAGTCCCCGTGTCTGACTGTTAGAAGTAGTAGTGTTATGTCCCAGTGTATGACTGTTAGAAGTAGTACTGTTAGTCCCAGTGTATGACTGTTAGAATTAGTAGTGTTAGTCCCAGTGTCTGACTGCTAGAAGTAGTACTGTTAGTCCCAGTGTCTGACTGTTAGAAGTAGTAGTGTTAGTCCCAGTGTATGACTGTTAAAAGTAGTACTGTTAGTCCCCGTGTCTGACTGTTAGAAGTAGTAGTGTTATGTCCCAGTGTATGACTGTTAGAAGTAGTACTGTTAGTGCCAGTGTGTGACTGTTAGAAGTAGTAGTGGTAGTCTCAGTGTATGACTGTTAGAAGTAGTACTGTTAGTGCCCGTGTCTGACTGCTAGAAGTAGTACTGTTAGTCCCAGTGTATGACTGTTAGAAATAGTAGTGTTAGTCCCAGTGTGTGACTGTTAGAATTAGTACTGTTAGTCCCAGTGTCTGCCTGTTAGAAGTAGTACTGTTAGTCCCAGTGTCTGACTGTTAGAAGTAGTAGTGTTAGTCCCATTGTCTGACTGTTAGAAGTAGTAGTGTTAGTCCCAGTGTCTGACTGGTAGAAGTAGTACTGTTAGTCCCAGTGTATGCTTATTAGAAGTAGTACTGTTAGTCCCAGTGTCTGACTGTTAAAAGTAGTAGTGTTAGTCCCAGTGTCTGACTGTTAGAAGTAGTAGTGTTAGTCCCAGTGTCTGACTGTTAGAAGTAGTAGTGTCAGTCCCAGTGTATGACTGTTAGAAGTAGTAGTGTCAGTCCCGTTGTATGGCTGTTAGAAGTAGTAGTGTTAGTCCCAGTGTATGACTGTTAGAACTAGTCGTGTTATGTCCCAGTGTATGACTGTTAGAAGTAGTCATGTTAGTCCCCGTGTCTGACTGTTAGAAGTAGTAGTGTTATGTCCCAGTGTATGACTGTTAGAAGTAGTACTGTTAGTGCCAGTGTGTGACTGTTAGAAGTAGTAGTGGTAGTCTCAGTGTATGACTGTTAGAAGTAGTAGTGTTATGTCCCAGTGTATGACTATTAGAAGTAGTAGTGTTAATCACAGTGTCTGACTGTTCGAAGTAGTAGTGTTAGTCCCAGTGTATGACTGGTAGAAGTAGTACTGTTAGTCCCATTGTATGACTGTTAGAAGTAGTACTGTTAGTCTCAGTGTCTGACTGTTAGACGTAGTAATGGTAGTCCCAGTGTCTGACTGTTAGAAGTAGTAGTGTTAGTCCCCGTGTCTGACTGTTAGAAGTAGTAGTGTTAGTCCCAGTGTCTGACGGATAGAAGTAGTACTGTTAGACCCATTGTATGACTGTTATAAGTAGTAGTGTTAATCACAGTGTCTGACTGTTCGAAGTAGTAGGGTTAGTCCCAGTGTATGACTGGTAGAAGTAGTACTGTTAGTCCCATTGTATGACTGTTAGAAGTAGTACTGTTAGTCCCAGTGTATGACTGTTAGAAGTAGTACTGTTAGTCCCAGTGTCTGACTGGTAGAAGTAGTACTGTTAGTCCCAGTGTCTGACTGTTAGACGTAGTAATGGTAGTCCCAGTGTCTGACTGTTAGAAGTAGTAGTGTTAGTCCCATTGTATGACTGTTAGAAGTAGTACTGTTAGGCCCAGTGTGTGACTGTTAGAAGTAGTAGTGGTAGTCCCAGTGTATGACTGTTAGAAATAGTAGTGTTGGTCCCAGTGTCTGAATGTTAGAAGTAGTAGTGGTAGTCCCAGTGTCTGACTGTTAGAAGTGGTAATGTTAGTGTCAGTGTCTGAATGTTAGAAGTAGTAGTGGTAGTCCCAGTGTCTGACTGTTAGAAGTAGTACTGTTAGTCCCAGTGTCTGACTGTTAGAAGTAGTAGTGTTAGTCCCAGTGTCTGACTGTTAGAAGTAGTAGTGTTAGTCCCAGTGTCTGACTGTTAGAAGTAGTACTGTTAGTCCTAGTGCATGACTGTTAGTAGTAGTCGTGTTAGTCCCAGTGTCTGACTGTTAGAACTAGTCGTGTTATGTCCCAGTGTATGACTGTTAGAAGTAGTAGTGTTAGTCCCAGTGTGTGACTGTTAGAAGTAGTACTGTTAGTCCCAGTGTGTGACTGTTAGAAGTAGTAGTGGTAGTCCCAGTGTATGACTGTTAGAAGTAGTAGTGTTAGTCCCAGTGTGTGTCTGTTAGAAGTAGTACTGTTAGTCCCAGTGTGTGACTGTTAGAAGTAGTAGTGGTAGTCCCAGTGTCTGACTGTTAGAAGTGGTAATGTTAGTGCCAGTGTCTGAATGTTAGAAGTAGTGGTGTTATGTCCCAGTGTATGACTGTTAGAAGTAGTACTGTTAGTCCCAATCTCTGACTGTTAGAAGTAGTACTGTTAGTCCCAGTGTGTGACTGTTAGAAGTAGTACTGTTAGTCCCAGTGTCTGACTGTTAGAAGTAGTAGTGTAATGTCCCAGTGTATGACTGTTAGAAGTGGTAATGTTTGTGCCAGTGTCTGAATGTTAGAAGTAGTAGTGGTAGTCCCAGTGTATGACTGTTAGAAGTAGTACTGTTAGTCCCAGTGTATGACTGTTAGAAGTAGTAGTGGTAGTCTCAGTGTATGACTGTTAGAAGTAGTAGTGTTAGTCCCAGTGTCTGACTGTTAGAAGTGGTAGTGTTAGTCCCAGTGTATGACTGTTAGAACTAGTACTGTTAGTCCCAGTGTATGACTGTTAGAACTAGTACTGTTAGTCCCAGTGTCTGACTGTTAGAAGTAGAAGTTGTAGTCCCAGTGTCTCCAGCCAATCCTGTGGCTCGGCTGAGGATCACATGAGATTTGATGAGAGGCAGTCAGTTTATTTCCCTGGCTGTGTTTATGTATGGTGACCTTTAACCCTGGCCCCTGGGTGGTACTGGGCTGCTCTATCAGACAGAGGACTTTGGTACGCTCACATGCATTATCAGGGGGCAAGACCTCAAACAGACAACACGCACTACACTATACCCTCACCAGCTGTACTGGGGAGGCTTAGAGCTATATCTATCAACGCTCCCTCCCTCCCTCCCTCTCAATCTCTCTCTTCATTTTCTCTTGCTCCCTTTCTCTCTGTGGGTTATGTAAAAGAACAGTAATGTCTTCCTGTGTTTGTCAACCCACAATCCTGTTCAGCACACACACACACACACACACACACACACACACACACACACACACACACACACACACACACACACACACACACACACACACACACCTTTGAACATAGCACCTCTGACTTTTCCTTTTCTGAGCCCAGTGGGCCATGCAACCCCCACATACTCTAGGTCAGATATACATGATCTAGTATCCCAGACTCACATGCACATAGACCACAGGAGGTTGGTGGCACCTTAATTGGGGAGGATGGGCTTGTGGTAATGGCTGTAGCAGAATTGGCGGAATGGTATCAAATACATCAAACACATGGTTCCATTCTATTCACTCAGTACCAGACATTATTATGAGCCGTCCTCCCCTCAGCAGCCTCCCCTGACACACACATACACACGCACACACTCCCCCCACACTGATCATAAACACACACACACTCCCCCCACACTGATCATAAACACACACACACTCCCCCCACACTGATCATAAACACACACACCTCCCCCACACTGATCATAAACACACACACACTCCCCCACACTGATCATAAACACACACACACTCCCCCACACTGATCATGAACACACACACACTCCCCCACACTGATCATAAACACACACACACTCCCCCACACTGATCATGAACACACACACTCCCCCCACACTGATCATAAACACACACACACTTCCCCCCACACTGATCATAAAACACACACACTCCCCCACACTGATCATAAACACACACTCCCCCACACTGATCATAAACCCCATACACACATACTCCCCACACACTGATCATAAACACACACAAATATTCCCCCCACACTGATCATAAACACACACACACACACACTCCCCCACACTGATCATAACCACACACACACTCCCCCACACTGATCATAAACACACACACACTCCCCCACACTGATCATAAACACACACACACACTTCCCCCACACTGATCATAACACACACACACACCCCCACACTGATCAAAAACACACACACACTCCCCCACACTGAATATAAACACACACACACACTCCCCCCACACTGATCATAAAACACACACACACTCCCCCACACTGATCATAAACACACACATATACACACCCCACCCTGATCATAAACACACACACACACACTCCCCCACACTGAACATAACCACACACACACTCCCCCACACTGATCATAAACACACACACACTCCCCCACACTGATCATAAACACACACATACTCCCCCACCCTGATCATAAACACACACACACACACTCCCCCACACTGAACATAACCACACACACACTCCCCCACACTGATCATAAACACACACACACTCCCCCACACTGATCATAAACACACACTCCCCCACACTGATCATAAACACACACATACTCCCCCACACACATACTCCCCCACACTGATCATAAACACAGACAAATACTCCCCCACACTGATCATAAACACACACACACACACTCCCCCACACTGATCATAAACACACACACACTCCCCACACTGATCATAAACACACACATACTCCCCCACACTGATCATAAACACACATAAACACACACATACTCCCCCACACTGATCATAAACACACACACACTCCCCCACACTGATCATGAACACACACACACACCCCCCACACTGATCATAAACACACACACACTCCCCCACACTGATCATAAACACACCCACACCCCACACTGATCATAAACACACAAACACACACATACTCCCCCACACTGATCATAAACACACACACACTCCCCCTCACTGATCATAAACACACACACACTCCCCCCACACTGATCATAAACACACACACACTCCCCCACATTGATCATAAACACACACACACTCCCCCACACTGATCATAAAACACACACACTCCCCCACACTGATCATAAACACACACACTCCCCCACACTGATCATAAAACACACACACTCCCCCACACTGATCATAAACACACACACACTCCCCCACACTGATCATAAACACACACACACTCCCCCACACTGATCATAAACACACACACACACTCCCCCCACACTGATCATAAACACACAAACACACACATACTCCCCCCACACTGATCATAAACACACACACACTCCCCCTCACTGATCATAAACACACACACACACTCCCCCACACTGATCATAAACACACACATACTACCCCCACACTGATCATAAACACACACACACTCCCCCCACACTGATCATAAACACACACACACACTCCCCCACACTGATCATAAACACACACACACTCCCCCACACTGATCATAAACACACACACACTCCCCCACGCTGATCATAAACACACACAAATACTCCCCCCACACTGATCATAAACACACACACACACACTCCCCCACACTGATCATAACCACACACACACTCCCCCCACACTGATCATAAACACACACACACTCCCCCACACTGATCATGAACACACACACTCCCCCACACTGATCATAAAACACACACACACTCCCCCCACACTGATCATGAACACACACACCCCCCACACTGATCATAAACACACACTCCCCCACACTGATCATAAACACACACATACTCCCCCCCCACACACATACTCCCCCACACTGATCATAAACACACACACACACTCCCCCCACACTGATCATAAACACACACACACTCCCCCACACTGATCATAAACACACACATACTCCCCCACACTGATCATAAACACACATAAACACACACATACTCCCCCCACACTGATCGTAAACACACACATACTCCCCCCACACTGATCATAAACACACACACACTCCCCCACACTGATCATGAACACACACACACTCCCCCACACTGATCATAAACACACCCACACTCCCCCACACTGATCATAAACACACAAACACACACATACTCCCCCACACTGATCATAAACACACACACACTCCCCCTCACTGATCATAAACACACACACACTCCCCCACACGGATCATAAACACACACACACTCCCCCCACACTGATCATAAACACACACACACTCCCCCACACTGATCATAAACACACACACACTCCCCCACACTGATCATAAACACACACACACTCCCCCCACACTGATCATAAACACACACACTCCCCCACACTGATCATAAACACACAAACACACACATACTCCCCCACACTGATCATAAACACACACACACTCCCCCTCACTGATCATAAACACACACACACTCCCCCACACTGATCATAAACACACACACATACTACCCCACACTGATCATAAACACACACACACTCCCCCACACTGATCATAAACACACACACACACTCCCCCACACTGATCATAAACACACACACTCCCCCCACACTGATCATAAACACACACAAATACTCCCCCACACTGATCATAAACACACACACACCCCCACACTGATCATAAACACACACACACTCCCCCACACTGATCATAAACACACACACACACTCCCCACACTGATCATAAACACACAAACACACACATACTCCCCCCACACTGATCATAAACACACACACACTCCCCCTCACTGATTATAAACATACACACACTCCCCCACACTGATCATAAACACACACATACTACCCCCACACTGATCATAAACACACAGACACTCCCCCACACTGATCATAAACACACACACACACACTCCCCCACACTGATCATAAACACACACACACTCCCCCCACACTGATCATAAACACACACAAATACTCCCCCACACTGATCATAAACAACACACACACACACCCCACACTGATCATAACCACACACACACTCGCCCCACACTGATCATAAACACACACACACTCCCCCACACTGATCATAAACACACACATACTCCCCCCACACACATACTCCCCCACACTGATCATAAACACACACAAATACTCCCCCACACTGATCATAAACACACACACACACACTCCCCCACACTGATCATAAACACACACACTCCCCCACACTGATCATAAACACACACATACTCCCCCACACTGATCATAAACACACATAAACACACACATACTCCCCCACACTGATCATAAACACACACATACTCCCCCACACTGATCATAAACACACACATACTCCCCCACACTGATCATGAACACACACACACACTCCCCCACACTGATCATAAACACACACACACTCCCCCCACACTGATCATAAACACACACACACACTCCCCCACACTGATCATAAACACACACACACTCCCCCACACTGATCATAAACACACACACACTCCCCCCACACTGATCATAAACACACACACACTCCCCCACACTGATCATAAACACACACACACTCCCCCACACTGATCATAAACACACACACACTCCCCCTCACTGATCATAAACACACACACACTCCCCCCCACACGGATCATAAACACACACACACTCCCCCACACTGATCATAAACACACACACTCCCCCACACTGATCATAAACACACAAACACACACATACTCCCCCACACTGATCATAAACACACACACACTCCCCCTCACTGATCATAAACACACACACACTCCCCCACACGGATCATAAAACACACACACTCCCCCACACTGATCATAAACACACACACACCTCCCCCACACTGATCATAAACACACACACACTCCCCCACACTGATCATAAACACACACACACTCCCCCCACACTGATCATAAACACACACACACACACACACACACACATATATATATATATATATAGAGAGACTGTCAGTATGAAAGGTACACAATATAATGCAACCAGCATGTCCTGTAGAGTAGAGGTTCCCAAACCTTCTCAGTCGCGGCACCTCTTCAAGCAAT